>NC_081560.1:152899120-153016387 GCF_022355385.1 Mustela nigripes | reverse complement strand
GGGATAAAAATATATGTTTATAAAAAATAAAAAATTTTAAAAAAATAAAATTTAAAATAAAAACTGAAATTTTGCCATTTGCGATGACATGGATGGAACTAGAAGCTATCATGCTAAGGAAAATAAGTCTATCAGAGAAAGACAATTATCATATGATCTCACCGATACGAGGAATTTGAGAAACATGACAGAGGATCATAGAGGAAGAGAAAAAAAAAATAAAATAAGATGAAATCAGAGAACCATAAGAGACATCATAGGAAACAAACAGAGGGTTGCTGGAGGGAAGGGGGGTTGGGGGGATGGGATAACTGGTGTGGTAATGAGCACTGGGTATTTATATAAGACTGACGAATGGTTAGATGATTAGTGGACCTCTACCCCTGAAACTAATAATATATTACATGTTAATTAATTGATTTTTTTTAAAAAGATAGATAAAACTGTTTTTCTTCATGGTATCCCTATGTCATTTATCTGATGACATTATCCGATGACACAAGATACCACTGTTACCCACTCTTCTGTTTTGAGAAAGGTACAGGAAGAGTGTAAAATCAGCAATCATAAATCTAAGTTCAAGCCTTGACTCTTGAATACTGTGTGATGTTGGACAAACTAAGGAATTTCAAAGACTCCCTTTCCATCATCTGTAAAACAGAAAGGTTAATAATCTCTACTCCATTCACAGGGTGATTGTAAAGACCAAAGACGACTGTGAATGTGAGGGTTGAATGTAAGGGTTCTTAACGTCAGCACATTTTCCAGCCTGCTTTTTCAGGCATCTGCAGTGATCCCCCTCACTGCCTTACAATGGCCAGTTTGTTTCCTTTGTCTTTCCAGTACTATTTTCCATCTTCCTACATCTCATTCTTATGCAAGATTTACACAACTGGGAACTTCAAATCCTTTCTCATTTATTTAGGACCTCTAGCAGCATGACTCTGAGGGGAAGCAAGGCTGACAATGCTATCCCTACAGGGGCAGAGGTAGGAAGGCCTGACCGTAAAGATGATCAGCGTGGTGTAACAATCACACTATTCTATGTGCTTTCCAAATGGTCAAAATAAACGAAAGAGTCTACCCATTCCAACGATGATGTTCAGGACAAATACAGACAACAAAGAAGCAGCCAGGAGAAGACAAAGATGCCAGTCGCAGCTTCCCTGAGGGACAGTCATCACAGGTCTGCGTGCCTCCCTGCACCCCTCCCTACAGGGTGCCAGGCTCCAGGAGCAGCCTGCTCCTACCCTTTGTGTGGTGTTGAACTGTAACATCCTGAATGGCACTCAGAATAAACAACTTTAAGTTAAGCCTGTTTTTATCAGAAGCACATTTCATACAGAAAATGAGAAGCCTGGGTACAGCAGCTAACAAATACAAAGAAAAAAAAAGCAGTAAGAGAAAGGAGACCAGCTGTAATACTAATGAATGATCAAAGCAGGACTTAACACAGTGAATGTGGATGGAGGGAAGAGAGAGATGATTTGAAAAGGAGTACGAACATAATCTAGTGAGGGGACTAAAGCATACCCCGGTCTCTCACTGTACATTCAGAAGACCAGGATGCACAGAGGAGTGGGGGATAAAGAGAAGTTCACTGAGAGCACATTGAGCTTGACATGCCTGTGGGAAACCCAAGATATGTACACGGTGTACACTGGGAATCACCAACACGCCACAACACCTGAACAGGTGTTAAAGACAGAACAGAATTAAAGGAAAACCTGCAGAATCAGTAGTTTACATTAGATGCTATAAACAGATGATAAAACACAATTATCAATACAGAATTTTTAGATAGCAAAGAAGTATTCCCAACTTTGAAAAACACCCATTTCAACCAAAATTTAACTTTACAAACAGCAAAATTCCTAGAGATGTTCTAATTAAGCCAAGAGGCAAAATAAGCACATTACCACTACTGTATTTAATATATAGATTTTTTTCTGCTAATGTGATAATAAGACTTAAAAAGAGAACTTTATAGGGGCGCCTGGGTGGCTCAATCGCTTATCTTTTTTTTTTTCCATTTTATTTTATTTTATTTTCAGTGTTCCAGAATTCACTGTTTATGTACCACACCCAATGCTCCATGCAATCTGTGCCCTCCTTAATCCCCACCACCAGGCTCACCCATCCCTTCACCCGCTCCCTTCCAAAACCCTCAGTCTCTCATGGTTTGTTTCCCGCTCTGATTTCCCCCAACCCACTTCTCCTCACCATTTCCCAATAACCAAATGGTTATCTTGATCTCAACTCAAGTCTTGGTCTCGGGGTCATGAGTTGAGGCCCTGTGTTGTGCTCCACACTGCACACGGAGCCCACTTAAAAAAGGGGGGGAGGGACTTTATAGTACAATAAAAGAGCTAAAATCCAAAGGAATTTTCTAAAAACTACTAGAATCAGTTAAAAACATAAACACTTGGGCGCCTGGGTGGCTCAGTTGGTTAACCAAATGCTTTTGGCTCAGGTCATGATCACGAAGTCCCAGGGTCAAGTCCTGCACTGGGCTCTCTGCTTAGCAGAGAGTCTGCTTCTCCCTCTGACCTTCCCCTTCTCATGCAGGCAAACTTGCTCACTCTTTCAAATAAACTTAAAAAAAAAAAGTCTTTAAAAAAAAGCTCTTTAAAAAATAAAAACATTTGTGTAAAATCAGTAATGTATTCTAGTGTAAAAGAAAAAATACATAAATATATAATGTCACCACATGCCTTTTATGCATGCCTTTCTTCTCAGCTCAGGGCCAATCCTTTTCCATTTCCCTCAGGAGCTATAAAAAACAGATGGTCAGGGGCACCTGGGTGGCTCAGTGGGTTAAGCCTCTGCCTTCGGCTCAGGTCATGATCTCAGGGTCCTGGGATCGAGCCTCACATCGGGCTCTCTGCTCAGCAGGGAGCCTGCTTTCCTCCTCTCTCTCTGCCTGCCTCTCTGCCTACTTGTGATCTCTGTCTGTCAAATAAATAAATAAAATCTTTTAAAAAAAATTAAAAAAAAAAAAACAGATGGTCACACCATCTTCTTGAATTTGTCAATGAATCACACAAAACCAACAGTGTTTTTCTAGAGGGACAATACAAAGTGACATATCTCAGTGTGCTCTGCACATGGAAACTTACCAGGAAAAAAAATACACAATATCGCCAACATTCCTTTACACCAAAATAACAAAAAACATGAAACAGAGATGAATGATACAAAATCTACTTAAGAATTTTTAATGAAAAATATTCAGTGATTTTAGAGTATATTTGAAAACTATAATAATAGTTTGTTGTAATAATAATTTTTATTTTTCCCAAATAAAGCATACATATAAAATGTAATTCCAAGGAGTCTAAGTAAGATTTTTCCATTTTACAAAATGATTCTAAAATTATGCATAAGAATTAATGAGAAGATCAAATAAAAATGTTGAGAAAGAAGCAACAGAGAGATCCTCTTGGAATATAAACATAAAAAAGCAATAATTATTATTAAAACAGCAAGATACAGAAAACTGAAAAGACAGTCCAGAAACTGAAATAATTATACAGAAGAGTAAAATAGCAGCCCAAAATTATAGGAAAGGGACGTTACTCCTTAACTGATGTTGGGATAACTGGATAAGAATTTGGAAGGGAGGGCGCCTGGGTGGCTCAGTGGGTTACGCCGCTGCCTTCGGCTCAGGTCATGATCTCAGGGTCCTAGGATCGAGTCCCGCATCGGGCTCTCTGCTCAGCAGGGAGCCTGCTTCCCTCTCTCTCTCTCTCTGGCTGCCTCTCTGTCTACTTGTGATTTCTCTCTGTCAAATAAATAAATAAAATCTTAAAAAAAAAAAAAGAATTTGGAAGGGAAAAGAGTATCAATTAGGTCTCACATTTCATTCACTAAAATAAATTCTGATGAACATAAAAGTTAAATGTTTAAAAAATCCACATAAAAACATAAAATGTAATTATGAATGAATATATTAAGGAACTAAAGGATGACGAACTTCCTAAGTCTCAAATTAATGGGAAAAAAAGTTACAAAAGAAAATGATTTATAGATATGACCCTATAATTAAAAATAAAGATAAACAGGCAAAAAAAAAAAAAGACTAGAAAACATTTGTAGAATATAGGAGACAAAATCAGTATCTTTTACATATAAGAAGTTAATACAAATAACTTTTCAAAAACATTAAAATTCTCACAGATAAAATCGGCTTAGGAACAACTGGTTCACAAATGAGGACACAGCATAGGTCCTCACTTAACATTTTAATATTCAGGGAAAGCAACAGTTCAAAGAACCTATTTTTCAGGCACCTGGGTGGCTCAGTGGGTTAAAGCCTCTGCTTTCAGCTCAGGTCATGATCTCAGGGTCCTGGAAGAGAGCCCCACATTGGGCTCTCTCCTCAGCGGGGAGCCTGCTTCTCCCCCCACCTCTGCCTGCCTCTCTGCCTACTTGTGATCTCTGTATGTCAAATAAATAAATAAAATCTTAAAATTAAATAAATAAATAAAAGAACCATTTTTCCCCTTCACAAAATTCTACAAAAAATATGGCAAAACCTACCATTGACCAGTAAGTGCCAAGCCTATGTTCTATGATCCTCCAGAAGAATAATAAAAACTCAGAATGTCTATCAGGAAAAATGCTGAGCAACAGGGCTGAGAAACTGTGGAAGAGGATGCCTTTGGGAAGCTTAGCCTGAGGAAATACATAAAAATCTACGAGCCCCAAGATTTTCACCATTACACTATTTACAGCAGAGAAAAACACACAGTTCCCTTAATTTTGCCAAACTGGGGAAAAGCTAATTAAATTACAGTGCTAGAACAATTAAAGGAAGGTTATGCAGGCATTAGAAGCAAGAGAAACATGGGTTTGATAAAAAGCACACACTGTAATTACAACTATGTTAATATATACACAAGCAAAAATACTAGGAGGGAAATTCATTAAAAATGCTAAAAGCAGTGGGGCGCTTGGGAGGCGCACTCAGTTAAGAGTCCAAGTTCTGGTTTCAGCTCAGGTCATGATCTCAGGGTTGTGAGATAGAGCCCTGAGTCAGGCCCCATGCTCAGTGTGGAGTGTCTGCTTGAGTTTCTCTCTCCCTCTGCCTCTGCCCCTTCCCCTTCCCCTAATCTCCATGTACTCATGCTTTCTCTCTAAAATAAATCTTTTTTTTTAAAAATGCTACCAGCAGTTTAATGATGTACCAATATAAGTGGTTTTTCATTTCTCTGTATTTTAAAACCTTAGTTTTGATATATTACTTTTACAGGTTAAATATTTAAAGAATCAAAATTAAAAGTTCGGGGCGCCTGGGTGGCTCAGTGGTTTGGGCTGCTGCCTTCGGCTCGGGTCATGATCTCAGGGTCCTGGGATCGAGCCCCATGGCGGGCTCTCTGCTCGGCGGGAAGCCTGCTTCCCTCTCTCTCTCTCTCTCTCTCTCTCTGCCTGCCTCTCTGCCTACTTGTGATCTCTGTCTGTCAAATAAATAAATAAAATCTTAAAAAAAAAAATTAAAAGTTCAAGTTATTCCACCTAGGTTGGCAACAATCAGAATTTTAGATTGTCAATGACCATATACAACCATAAAAGGTAGTACATTTCTAAGGACCTCACAAAATTCAAGCTTAATCTTTTTTTTTTTTTAAGATTTTATTTATTTGTTAGAGAGAGAGAGAGAGCACGAGCGGGGGGGGGGGGCAGGCAGGGGGAGAAATGGGTTCCCTGCTGAGCAAGGAGGCTGATGTGTTTTAGACTATTTTAGAACTGCAGTCCCTATCTTAAACTATTATAACTATATGTTAGATTACATAATGTTATAACATATCCTTAAACTATTACAGCTATATAAAACTTAGAGTCATATCTTTAAACGATTCCAGTAGATTACTCAAGAAGAGGGACAGAGTGGACTCCAGGTATGCCCAACAATGCTGCCCCATGGGAGGAGAATGGGCCCCTAAGGAAAACTGATGGAACTTGGTACTAAATTCTTGCCCAAAACAAGAGGTGGGTGGGGCGGGTGCCTGGCAGGCTCAGCTGATAGAGTGTGAAGCTCTTGATCTCAGCATCATGAGTTCAAGCCCCATGCTGGGTGTAGAGAGTCCTTAAATAAACTTTTTTTTTTTTAATGGTGGGCAAGAGAGAGGAGATGTGCTGCAGACTTAAAGGCCAGTATGTATAATTTAGAATCTCAAGCAGCAGAGCAACACAGCAAGTAAGGGAGAAAACAATGTGGGGCAGATGGGACTCAGCTCAAAGCAGTGCATACCATCTTCTCCAATGACCTTGGGAGACCTCAGTAGAACCACTCCACCGTTACTGGGTAAAGGATGTGGACTAACATCCAGATTTTCCAAGAGTCTGAACCCTAGGAAAGTTAAGGAGGAATACTCCTGGGCATTCCCTTGCTCACAGGACAAATACAATACTGAAAACACTCAGTTAACAAAAGGGAAAGAGCTCTGTTGGGGTTCTTTCAGCATTTCACTTCTGAGAAGGAAGTGTGAGTCTGACTGACGTTAGAGATAGAAAACGCTTCCAATGAAGTACAGAAATAGTCAACTTCCTCTAGTTCCTCCAAATGTTCTTCAATTCCTGTCCTACGGAGAGTAGTGCCTGATCCTTAGAGTGGAGGAAAGAGGGACAGAGAAGAGATCAAGGCCACAGCAGCCCAGAGCCCTTCCTGGGCATTTACCACACTGTAACAAAGTGACCTACTTATATTTCTGCCTTCCTCACTGGACTCTGGGAAACTTGAGGGTTCAGTAATGGAACCATGACTAGAATACAGAGATAGATTCTAGCCATTTATCATAGGATGTTTCTGTTTGCTATTGCTGGGAAACAGACAACCCAAAACTTAGTTGCTTAAACAGCAATGATTTCCTATTTCTCACAATTCCATGGGTTGGCTTCTGCTGCCTTTATCTGACTTAGTCATGCTGCAGCATTGGGTCAAGGTCAGCCAGGGACTAGGCTCAGTGGGGAAGGCTGAGCCTCCCTTTCCATGTGGACTTCCTCCTAAGCTTCTTTCTGTAGTAGCAAGCAGCACTCGAGAGGCGAGGCTTGAGAGGGGCGGCTCACTGCACACGGTGCCTCTGACTGCATCATGCCTGCTGATGTCCCACTGGCCAGTTCAAGTCACATTTGAAAGCCCAGCATCAGAGGTGAAGAAACAGACTTTACCACTTGATGGAAGAAACAAGCAGATTCATATTGTGAAGAGAAAGAGAGATGGACAGAGAGGCGGTTCATCAGGGGCCATTTTGTGCCAAACTACCAAATACTATTTGTGCTATTTTCCTCTCTGATAGCAATTGTTATTTTTATTGGTAAAGGGGTTTTTAATACCACAAGGTATTTTTATACCTATTACATTTAAAAAATTATTTAGGTCATTTAATTTTTGATATTAAAAAAAAGTAACTGGGCTCTATTTCTATTTCAGAATAATGGATCCAGAAGTATTTCAAGGCTTTGAGACTGGAATTACTTCTGGCAGCAATTCACGTATGAAGTTATCATGTTTCTTCACAAACACATGGATCTTTTGAAGATCTTTTTTAAATTTTTTTTTAAGATTTTATTTATTTATTTGACACAGAGAGATCACAAGCAGGCAGAGAGGCAGGCAGAGAGAGAGGAGGAAGCAGGCTCCCCGCTGAGCAAAGAGCCCGATGCGGGGCTCGATCCCAGGACCCTGAGATCATGACCTGAGCCGAAGGCAGCAGCTTAACCCACTGAGCCACCCAGGTGCCCCTCTTTTGAAGATCTTTATTAAGTTGATAGAGGAACACATTTTATAACAAAAAAAAATCTAAGGGAATTAAATTTTGTTTGAAACGCTCCTTGCAAAGGAATTCTCTTCACATCGTATAATACAGCAGATAATGCTGGCCATGCAGACAGCCCTGCACCAGTCAGCTGTCACCTCAGGCTGGAGCAAGCACCTTCTCTACTTACTGCAGTGAAGTGGAGAAACCAGGATGGGCCTTCCCTCACCTCTTCAGTCTTACCTCCCTCACCTTCTAAGATAGGTCTGTCCATCCAGGACAAATCTTCTCAAGGACTCCTATACATGCCACAGTCAACTCTAGCCTTGTTCATTCTCATCTACCCTCTTGGGATGCTCTCCATACTATGTACACTGGGCCATAAACTCCTTGGCCTTCAGAACACATTCTGAAGCTTGTCTCCTCTACAAGAAATAAACAGCAAAACTAATTCCCCCTCCCCTTTAATACCACCCACTGCACTTATCCATTATTCTTTATGGTGTGAACAAAATGGCCCTTCAATATTTGCAATGGCTAATTTTTTTTTAAGATTTTATTTATTTATTTATTTTGACAAAAACAGAGATCACAAGTAGGCAGAGAGGCAGGCAGAGAGAGAGGAGGAAGAAGGCTCCCTGCTGAGCAGAGAGACTGATGCGGGGCTCGATCCCAGCACCCTGGGATCATGACCGAAGGCAGAAGCTTTAACCCGCTGAGACACCCAGGCGCCCCTGCAATGGCTAATTTTATGTCCACTTGACTAGGCAATGTACCCAGATATTTGTTCAAACATTATTCTAGGGCACCTGGGTGGCTCAGTGGGTTGGGCCGCTGCCTTCGGCTCAGGTCATGATCTCAGAGTCCTGGGATCGAGTCCCGCATCGGGCTCTCTGCTCGGCGGAGAGCCTGCTTCCCTCTCTCTCTCTCTCTGCCTGCCTCTCCATCTACTTGTGATTTCTCTCTGTCAAAAAAATAAATAAAATCTTTAAAAAAAAAAAAAAAAAAAAAAAAAAAAAAACATTATTCTAGACGTTTCTGTGAAGGTATATTTTCAGATATGATTAACATTTAACTCAGCAGAATTTGTATAAAGGAGATTACTTTCCATAACATGGGTAGGCCTCATCTAATTACTTGAAGGCCTTAATTTTAAAGGACCAACCTCCCCTGGAAGAAGAGAGAATTCTGCCAACAGAATACCTTCAGACTTGAATTCCAGAATCAATTCTTCTCTGGATTCCCAGCCTGTCAGCTTCCACAGCACATGAACCAACTTCTCAAAAATCAAACAAAATCTCAATCTCAAATCTTTTTCAGTGTCTCTGTCTCTCTTTGTCTCTCTCAGTTTCTCTTTATACACACACACACACACATACACATATATACATATGTGTACATATATTTTAAAAGTACCAATAGAATATATTATATATACTTAAATATATATTATATGCCTATATAATATATAGATTTGGAGATATAAATATAAATATATAAATATATATATATATATGTTTGGAGAACCCTAACATACTACATACTTCTAGATCATTATTTCCATGCATATAAAGCTTAGCTTACTTAAATGGCTGAATTCTCTCTGGAACATTATATTCCTTTACCACTCCCTACACTGTCCTGGATCATCATATATTTCTTTAGCATTCTCTACAGTGTTCTATATAGAACAGTGGTAAAACACTTCTGCAATTTTAATTGGTGTTTCCTTATGACTAAACTTTGAATCCTTTCATTTCCTAACCTTTTGCCCCAACTGACTATGACATGCCTGTAAATGCATGACAAAACAAAAGCTGAAAGAAAGAAAAGTAACCCTGGTCCTGTTTTCTTAAGGAAAATACCAAAAGGTGGCTAAGGTCAATTAAGAATTGGTAAATTTAATATTAATTTGCGTATGGGTGGTTAAATATTAAGAACTTAGTTATACTATATTTTTCATGATCCTGGAGCTCATTCTTTTTAGTTTTCTCCCTCTAGATAGCATTTTCTAGTGAAAAAACTATAGTTACAGAAAAAATATTTCAGTCAATCATCAAAATAATAACCCCAATCCTAATTTAAAAGTAATATAAACCAGGCAATAGTTATTTGCTATTTTTTTAATTTTTAATTTTTAATTAACATATAATGTAATATATGACCCAGGGGTACAGGTCTGTGAATGGCCAGGTTTACACACTTCACAGCACTCACCACAGCACATACCTTCCCCAATGTCCATAACCCAACCATCCTCTCCCTCCCCCCAGCAACCCTGAGTTTGTTTTGTAAGATTAAGAGTCTCATATTTTGTCTCCCTCCCGATCTCAATCTTGTTTCATTTTTTCCTTCCCTACCCCCCAAATCCCCCACTTTGCCTCTCAACTTCCTCATATCAGGGAGATCATAATTGTCTTTCTCTCATTGACTTACTTCGCTCAACATAATAGTTGAGCGAAGTTCCTAGTTCCATCCTAGTTCCATCCACATCGTCACAAATGGCAAGATTTCATTTCTTTTGATAACTGCATAGTATTCCATTGTGTATATATACCACATATTCTTTATCCATTCATCTGTTGATGGACATCTAGGTTCTTTCCATAGTTTGGCTGTTGTGAACATTGTTGCTATAAACACTCGGGGGCACATGCCCTTTCAGCTCACTACATTTGTATCTTTAGGGTAAATACTCAGTCGTGCAATTGCTGGGTCATAGGGTAGCTCTATTTTCAACTATTTGAGGAACCTCTATGCTGTTTTCCAGAGTGGCTGCACCAGCTTGCATTCCCACCAACAGTGTAGGAAGGTTCCCCTTTCTCTGACTTGTTCATTTTACCCATTCTGACTGGCGTGAGGTAGTAATTTGTTTTTAAAATCAACTATCAATTCTCAGAGGTTTTCACTTCATTACAAATGCCTTCTTTTTGGGAAGACATGAAATATCTGAATCAATTAAACTAATCAAACAAAAGGAGAAACATGGGGCGCCTGGGTGGCTCAGTGGGTTAAGCCGCTGCCTTCGGCTCAGGTCATGATCTCAGGGTCCTGGGATCGAGTCCCGCATCGGGTTCTCTGCTCAGCAGGGAGCCTGCTTCCCTTCCTCTCTCTCTGCCTGCCTCTCTGCCTACTTGTGATCTCTCTCTGTCAAATAAATAAATAAAATCTTTAAAAAAAAAAAAAAAAGGGAGAAACATGTATTTTCACAGGAATAAGAAAGCTAGTCTGGCCCAAACACTAAAATGGCTCATCAACATTTTCTGAGCACCTTCTAAGTGGCAGGATCCTATGGGGAACTGAGAAATGTTAGAATGGGACTGATTCTAGCCATCCCCTCCCTAAAATATACTGGCTAATACCCAGAACATACAGACTACTCACATTTAATAAGCAAATCTCAGTGAATGTGCACATTTCTGCTCCCATCAATTATGTGCATATCCAAAATCTACCATTTATACCTGCTAAAATAACCAGATTACACCCAAAAAGGAATCCCTCAAAATAAGTCCTAAGTCAACAAACCAAAACTTAACTAAATCTCTATGTTCATCTCTTCCAGAAAAGGAAGGTCTAGGTTAACCAGTCAGCAACTGTCTGCTCAGCACAAACTACCTGACCTGGCTCCAAGACTTCCCTCTCCTCCATATAAGGAAAGTAACCATAATCCTGCTCTGACCATTGAGCAAACGGCCAGTGTAACTTCCTTAATTCACTTTGATCTATACACATCTTATAGAGTGCTTTTGATCTGCTAGGTTGGATGCTGCCAATTCATAAATCGCTGAATGAAAGCTAACTAGATCCGTAAACTGACTGGAAATTTTCTTCTAACATATCCAAACCTATTTATGTCAGCTGTTCTGATCACAACTGTATAATTTAATATTATATAAACTAATCCCAAAGGAGGAAAAATGTGGCTACAAAAATAAGAAATTACTCTTCTCATAAAAACTAAGTTGACTACTTTGGAAATTACTGATAAAGGCATATTATTTCCCTTAAAATCTTCTAACAAATGGGTTTAAGACAAACAACTACAAGAGACTAGGAAAAAATACTCTGAAACACTAGAATTCTGTGCTCAGATTGCTTCAAAAATTTCTGAAGTCTCAATCTATTTTAAAGAAACTAAAACTAGAAAATACAAGTTACCAGCTGGATGTAGTTTATATAACAATAATGATGTGGGACGCCTGGATGGCTCAGCCAGTAAAGCATCTGCCTTCAGTCTGCCTTTGGCTCAGGTCATGATCCGAGGATCCTGGAAACGAGCCCCACACTGGGCTCCCTGCTCAGTGGGGAGCCTGCTTCTCCCTCTGCCTGCCACTCGCCCTGCTTGTTCTCTGCCTCTCTGACAAATAAATAAATTAAATCTTGAAAAAAAAATGATCTGGAACTCCAATCAGTGGAAGCATACTCTAGGTCAAAAAATTGGCCTCCTTCATTCCCCACTGATATCAGAACAATCTATCAGTGGCAGTACCCTTACATCTGAATGCTTCCCACAGTTATTCTACTTAAATTTCCCTCGAGGGTGGTAAAAATTCAGAAACTGTATAGATATACCAGTTATTCACTATAGCACTATTTGTAACAGCAAGAGACTAAAGACAAAATATCCATTAATAATGGACTGGGTGAATAAACCACATCACATTCACACAAGGGAATACAATATAGCTGCAAAGAAGACAAAGAATACTCTCTATATACTTGCAATGTATGATCTCCAAGAAATAACATGAAGAATAAAAGCAAGGAGAGAGGGACGCCTGGGTGGCTCAGTGGGTTAAGCCGCTGCCTTCGGCTCAGGTCATGATCCCAGGGTCCTGGGATCGAGTCCCACATCGGGCTTCTTGCTCAGCAGGGAGCCTGCCTCTCTCTCTGCCTCTGCCTGCCACTCTGCCTGCTTGTGTGATTTCGCTCTCTCTCTTTCTGACAAATAAATAAATAAAATCTTAAAAAAAAAAAAAAAAGCAAGGAGAGAAAATTATATATAGTATGTTATCATTCATCTAAGACGAGGTTGAGAAGCCGAGATAAATACATACATGTGAATGCGCAACTGCACGCACACACATATGCCTACATGTTTTAAGTAAAATGACAGGGAGAGAAGACCAGAACAGAGGGGACGAGGATCAGAGCTAGGCTTTTCTGATGCTGCCCTGTTCTGTCGACTTGGCTCTGGGACCATGTATATGTTTTCTGTAATTATTAAGCAAAAACACACACAAAAAAAAAAAAACAAAAAAAATTTTAATTCCTAAAATTCAAAAGCAAAATGAAACAAACCTGAATAAACAAGCAGTAGTATAACTATACAAAAAGGAATTATTTCAAATAACTGTAAACACAATTTCACCATACATCCCTTGAGGATATTATCTTAAGAATAGAAAAAAGAATCAGAAAAAAATGTTTTTTAATTCTTAAACCATTTTTAGTAATCATATTGTTAGTAGTAAAATTTATAAATATAAATATCAAAGGAGTTCATGTCAAAAAGACCCAGGAGCCAATCTGAATGAAGCTGCTCTCACTGGCCAAAGATGGGAGGGACCATATGATCAATAAGAATAACTGTGATGGACTGAAAAAATAATCAAATATGTTAAAATTCATGTGTTCATAATGATGTGTTTTAAAATGAAGAAAAAATCATTTACCATCTTTGGAGATATTAAGAATCCTCCAAAAGTTAAAAATAAAGAGAAAAAAACATTCATTTAACTTGTTTCCTCTGTATGAACTGTTACCTCTGGATAACCAATACTTAACAAAGAGAAACCTCTCTAAGGATGTATTAAAGCTAATAAATGAAGGAATGCTGAAATTAGAATAGAAACATCTTGGGGCGCCTGAGTGACTCAGTGGGTTAAGCTCTGCCTTCGGCTCAGGTCATGATCTCAGGGTCCTGGGATGGAGCCTGCTTCGGGCTCTCTGCTCAGCAGGGAGTCTGCTTCCCTTCCTCTCTTTCTGCCTGCCTGTGTTCTCTCTGTAAAAAAAAAAAAAAAAAAAAAAAAAATCGCAACATCTTGCAAGCCTCTGATTAAATAATGGATCTATGCAAATTATAAGTGGCCATTAACATCACAAAGGAAAAACAATCAGGCATGAAATGCTGTTGGAAACCACCCTCTATGAAATATTCTTGCAACAAAAACAAGCCTACATCAAATCAAATCTCTAAAATTCACATTCAGTTTACAGGAAAAATGGGGTAGGGAGAGAAACATATTAAATGACACCACTGGGATGCATTCCGCAAAATTCATAGTATGGACAACTCTAAGATAAAATGACAGGATTTCTTCAGCAAATATGTTTCAAGAACAAAGTAAATAAATAAGAAGGGGAACCTGTATGTTAACAGATAGTTAAAGAAAATGTACCAAGTAAATGTAACATGTGGATGAACCAGGCTTAGATTCAAACAAACTGCAAAAAAGTATGAAATAGATGTGTCCTGGGTGGCTCGGTGGGTTAAGCATCTGCTTTTGGCTCAGGTCATGATCCAGGGTCCAAGGATGGAGCCCCTGAGTGGGACTCCCTGCTCAGTGTGGAGTCCGCTTGTCCCTCCCCCTCCACCCTACCACTCGTGCCTGCTCAAGAGCTTGCTCTCTCTCACTCTCTCAAATAAATATATTTTTAAAAGGTATTGAAATAATTGTGGGGAAACTGTGGTATTGCAGTTAATTCTAAGAAAATGGCCCTTCTCTCTCGGTAAGAGTACCGAAATATTTAGATGAAATGATATTATAACTAGAATTTCTTCAAAGATGCAGGGGGGTGGGTGTAAGGAAACCAAAGGAACTAGGAGGGGATGCCAGAGCATACTATACTATTCCTCTACTTTCGTGTATATCTGAAATTTTCCATACTTAAGTTTTGAAAATTTGATGAATGAGCAAATATATACTTTAAATTACTAATAAAATGTTCACGGTATATACAATTCTTCTCTTCTGTAATTCAGTTTAAGTGGCAATGCTTGTACTGTGTCACCTATCTGTCCTCTAGGGCATATGCCTCTTAGATCTCTAAATTATAAACCAAAAACACAGAGCCTACTATACTAGAGGTGCTCGATAAATGTTAAATGAGTATATTCTGTTTGTTGTACGTCTGCTCTGCTCTGGTAAACCTTCCAATAATTCTAATTTGTCAATACAAGTTTGTGATAAAGGATGAATAAATAGAACCAAGTAAAAAATAAAAAGTTTTAAAATCCCAAATACTGTACTTAACTTTTTCAATCTACATCCCACAAAAGATACTCATTCTTCTTTTATTGTGGTAAAAAAAATGTATGAAATTTATTAAATTAACCATTTAGGTGTACAGTTCCATAGTGTTAAATTTATTCACACTGTTTTGAAAAGATCTCCAGAACTTCTTCAACTTGCAAAACTTAAAAACTTCCATACCCATTAAACAAAAGATGCTTCTTCTGAATACTTCCAACCCACTATTTTATCCTATACATGCCTCTAACTACAACAGCCTTTGAAACATAATTCTTCTAACAATAAAAATTATGGATCACTAGCACAATAGCAGATTTTAAAAAAAGAAAAAAGAAACACCTTAGTCCTTAAAGGAAATGGGAGAAGTCAGAAGTAGGACTACGAACAGAAGATCCATATGAGCGCCTTGTGCAGAGAGGAGGACAGGGCTGAAGAGTGGCTTCAGAGTTCCTCTGAAGGGGCATGAGGGGCCAGAAGCAGTGGGCCCAACACTAAGAGAAGTCCCGTGAGTCAGCACCCCAACAGAAGCAGCAGGCCTCTCACAGGTGCCCTCAACAGGGCTTACCGCGCCCCCAAAAGCCCCACAACAGTGATGGCAATACAGCTGACAAGAACACACCGCAAATCTACCAGACACCTTGGATCGGTACCTAGAAATGCTCTGTGCCGAGATTCACTCAACACTTTCAGTTAAGTATGCCTATTCAGGCATACAGTAATAATAATGGCAGCTACAAATCTGGGAATAATTATCTACCACAGTGTATCTAACAAATATGTAAGAAGAAGGATCACTGATACTTTTTTGCCTCTTATTACAGTTCCAGTTAACTTTGGTTATTTCTATCTTAGAAAGATGAACCCTGGGGTACCTAGGTGGCTCAGTGGGTTAAGCATCTGCCTTCAGCTCAGGACACGACTCTGGAGTCCTGGGATCAAGCCCCAGGTCGGGCTCATTGCTCAGCAGGGAGGCGGCTTCTCCCTCTCCCTGTCACTCCCCTGCTTCTGTTCTCTCTCTCTCTCTCTCTCTCTGAAATAAATAAATAAAATCTTTTTAAAAATCACTCCATACAATTTTATTCCTCCAAAGCACAACTCTCAGCTGAGCCTACACTAGGACCACTCTAGGAAAGACAGATTTTTCACAGGAATGAGGACACTGGCAGGTCCAGACCAGCCAAAGGCCTATTTACAAAAGGCACCAAGAGGACTAAGAAATCTCTATGGGTGGGCTGCAGGGAGGGGAGAAAGGAACAACAATTCACAATTAAACTGGGTTTAATCCAAATAAGGCGACGGAGCATGAGAACAGAGATGTGGTCTGGAAGACCAACATGGCGTGCGTCACTCACACTACGCTGCACAAAATAAGGGAGCTGTAGATAGAGACACTTCTCAACAAGGCTCTGTAGAACAATAAAATCTCAAGGAGTTGACAGGACAAGAAGAAGCATCTGTTAGCCAGAAAACTAAGCGCAGCAGGGATAATGACCATCCTGGTGCCCTAGCCGCAATGGTGTCCTGTCAACACAACATTTGCACCAGTAACAGTGGCTCTACTGACAATGTGGGGCATAAGGTGAGAGCTTTCAGTTCTGCCTCTAGTACCAGAAGGTTGTATGTGGGCATGTGTGTATGCACAAACACACATATGTACAGGTGTGTGTAATATCCAACTATTAACAGTGTAACTGGAAAGCATCCAGACAGAGAATGTGAGTGGCATCACAAGGGAACTTTCTCTTTTGTTACACTGACTGGGTTTGTTTTTTTTTTTTAACAATTATGTTGTAGTACAAATAAACTTATATTTTGGAGAAATAATGTCTACAAAAAGTAGAACATTTCAAGGCCTAAAGGGAAAAAAATACATAGTAAAATCAACAAAATTTAATATAGAATTTACAAAAGAGCCCCAGTCATACTTTGACAATTCTTGCCCTTTTATTAATTTTTTGAGAAAAAGAATGAAAAAGAGTACAGGGAGCAGGCACAGAAAGAGAGGAAGAGGGAGAAGTAGACTCCCTGCAGATCAGGGAGCCTGAACGCAGGGGCTTGATCCCAGGACCCTGGAATCATGACCTGAGCTGAAGGCAGACACGTAAGCAACTAAGCCACCCAGGTGCCCCAATTCTTGCCTTCTTATCTAAGTGAATGTATCTTTAAAAAGAAAAAGTGTGGTTTAAAAAGTAATAATTTCTAGCAATATCAATTATTCAGGAAGAACATAAATTTTAGGAAAGGAATGAATAAATGTAGCCTCTAATCATATGTACACTAAAAGTTGATAAACAGATCATAAACTTAATAGGCCATCAGAAAAAACACAATATAAAAGTATAAGATTCAGAGTCAGGGAACCTGGTCTGAGTTCTGGGTCTGCCAACAGGGTTAGTGACCTGCACCAGAACAAACATTAACAGAGCATTTACTGCACCACAGGCCAGCTCCACATACTTTACATATACTAAATACAGCAATCCTCACAACCCTATGAGACAGATCCTACTATTATATCCATTTTACCCATGCGGAAACTAAGACACAGAGAAATGGACTGGCATGCTGAGGGTCCTTCATCTAGTAAGGGCTAGCCCAGATGGCCAGCAGCAAGCCTAGTCTCAGAGCGTGTGTGTAACATCCAACTATTTAAAAACTATTATAAATATTGTATTATTATATGTATAACTATTATAAATATTTATAACTATTATAAATATGTATAACTATTATAAATCCTCATTAGCACAGCTCCCTACTTCCTGGCATAATTCATAATCAGTGGCCTCTTAGTGAAAATATCTTAAGGGGGGGACGTGGATGGCTCGCTCGGTTAGTTGAGCATCCAGCTCTTGGGTTTGGTTCAGGTCATGATCTCAGGGTCATAAGAGAGAATGTCACATCAGGCCCTGCATTCAGCAGGGAGTCTGCTTAAGATTCTCTCCTTCTCCTTCTCTCTCTGCCCCTCTCCCTGTTCATGCACTCTCTCTCTCTAAAATAAATAAATATTTTTTTTAATTGCTCAAAAAAAAAGAGAGAGAATATATCTTCAACTGAGGCTCTTTGGATTCTAACAGACTAAGTCTGAAAAAATAAATATAAGCTCAAAATCAAATTTTGCCACACACATGAATATGTCTCTATGAGTGAAAGAGCAGAAAGAACAAATACCAGAAACAATACTTGAAGTGATAAAAGCTGAGAATTTTCACAAACATATGAAAGACTTGAACCAAGATTAAAGAAAAACAATATATACTAAGTAGTATAAATAAGAACTCAACACCTAGATACACTGCAGAAAACTGCAAAATGAAAGACTTTAAAATAACCAGACAAAAAAACTGATTACTACAATTAGATCTGACTAAAGCATGCTGACCAGCAACAACAAAAATCAAAAAATAGCAGATTATCTTCAAAGTACAGAGAAAATGTAATGTCATCAAACACTGTATGCTCAAGAAAACTATCCTTCAAGAATAAAGATGAAATAAAAATATTTCCAACTAAATAACAGTTTATAACCAGCAGATCTTCAGCAAAGAAATTTTGAAAGAATATAATGCAGAAAAATGGAAAATTATCTCAGAAAATAGATCTGAGATAAAAGAAGCAATGATATAGTAATTATGGGTAAACATGCAAGAAAATGTAAACAAACATTTTTCCATGCTATAAGTAGCAATAGTTTGCAATTGTGGCTTTAAACAGAAAAGAGGAAATAAAAATCTGAAAAACTAAAGTGTTTAAGTTAAGGCATATAGATGGGAAGAGAGTACTATCTCAAGAATAAACCAGGGAAAAACTCCCAAAACAATACAGAGGGGAAAACATCATAAGAAAAAAACAAGAGAGGGGCGCCTGGGTGGCTCAGTGGGTTAAGGCCTCTGCCTTCAGCTTAGGTCATGATCTCAGTGTCCTGGGATCAAGCCCCACATCGGACTCTCTGCTCAGCAGGGAGCCTGCTTCCTCCCTGCCTCTCTGCCTACTCATGATCTCTCTCTCTGTCAAATAAATAAACAAAATATTTTTTTTAAAAAAGAGCAAAAAATCTTATTTTTTTTAAAACAAGAGCAAAAAAGAAAAAAGAAGCATAGAAAAGTACAAATAAAAAGTGCAAAGTAAAACAGCAGGGATAACAAATATATCGACAATCATAATATACATAAGTGAATTAAAATTGCCAATTAAAAACAGATTATAATGTTATTTTATAAAATAGAAATAGCTTATATATTGTTTATATGTTGTTACATATTGTTTTCACAAGACATACCCAATAAACAAAAACTAAAAGTTGAAAGTAAAAGGATTAAAAATTTTAAGTTAAATATTAAGAGAAGACGGGAATAGGTATAATTATATCAGAAAAAAATACACTTATATCAGCTGTTACCCACTGTAAGCGAAAAAAATAAGAAAATGTGGTCTTAATGTGTAGAAATCTCAACTGAGAACGAAAATGAAGAAATGAAACCAAACAGAAGTCCTAGAAGTGAAGAAAATTAAAATTAAAAACTCAATAGATGATCTTAACAGTGGACTGGAGAGGATAGGAAAGTCAGTGAACTGGAAAACAGACCAACAGAAATTATCCAAGCTGAAAAATGGGAGGAAAAATTGGAAGGAAAAAAAAAAAAAAAAAGAACTCTCACAAATCTGTGATACAATATCAAGAAGTATAACATACATATAATTGGAGACACAGATGAGGAAGACTGTGAAAGTGGAGCAGACATGATAGCCAAAAATTTCCTAAATTTGATGAAAAACACTGACCTGTAAATCCAAGAAACTCAGTAGATACTAAGTAAGATCAAGAAAAGAGAATTATACCAGAGCATATAATAAACTACTGCAAACCAAAAACTTTATTTTACTTATTTATTTAATTTTACTTATCTTGAAAGTGCCTAGAAAGAAATGACAATAACAGTAACAGCAATATGAATGATAGCTGCTGACTTTATCATTTAAAAAGAAGCCAAAACACAATGAAACAACATCTATAATGCTGAAAAACTGTCAGCCCATACTTCCATATGCAACAAAAATATCCTTCAACAATGAAAGACAGGGCACCTGGCTAGCTCAGTCAGTAGAGCATGTGACTCTTCATCTCAGAGTTGTGAGTTCAAGCCCCAAGGTGGCTATACAGACTACTTAAAAAAATAAAATCTTAAAAACAATGAAGGACAAAGATCTCCATATAAGCAAAAACTAAGGAAATTTAGCCCTAGCAAATGACACCTGATAAAAACTAGGATCTACAAAAAAGAATTTATCAGAAATAGTAAGTATGTGGTAAACATTAAAAAATCTTTCATTTTCTCCTCTTAATTTCTTTAGAAGACACTGGCTATTTAATCAATATATAACACCAGGGCTTATTATGTAGGTATATGACAATAATAGTACAGTGAATGGGGCGAGAACAGAATTATATTTTTATAAGGTCCTTATATTTTACAGGAATTGTATAATATTAACTCTAAGACTAAGACTAAGATAGCCTAGGGTAAGTTAAGGATGCATATTGTAATTACAAATGCAACCACTAAATAAAGTTCTTAAATAGAATACTTTTTTTTTTAAGATTTTATTTATTTATTTGACAGCGAGAGAGATCACAAGTAGGCAGAGAGGCAGGCAGACAGAGAGAAGGAAGCAGGCTCCCTGCTGAGCAGAGAGCCCGATGCGGGGCTCAATCCCAGGACCCTGAGATCATGACCTGAGCCAAAAGCAGAGGCTTAACCCAATGAGCCATCCAGGCGCCCCAATAGAATACTTTTTTAAAAAACAGTTGATTTGCCCTAAAAATAAGGAAAAAGAAAAGAAAAAAGAGATTTAAGCCCAAATACAGTCAATTCTCATTATGCGAAGCAGTTATATACTTAAACTAGCCGTGAATATTGAATTAGCAAATACAGAACCATTGTTCCTAGGGGAAATCTAGGGCTGGGTTCCTGTGAGCCTTTGTTAATACTTTGGTCATTCAATCAATATGCAACCTTGTTTTATGTTGTTTCTGTTTGAAACTACCTTATTTAGCAAATATATATTGCTGATTCAATAACACAAAACTTAAGACCAATAGCACTATAACTCATGCCTAAAGAGAAGTTTTATCTAACATGTCTGTATTCTTTGTAAGGCACATCACTGCCTTCTTGCACTAAGGAACACTAGACAGCACCTCACATTATATTTAGGGATTCAGAACTTATTTTTTTCACAAAAATATTATTTTACTTGTAGCATACTTCAAAAAACACGGTTCTAAAAGATATATATAATACATTCCATCCAAGAAAAACACAACAAACATTTTCTGTTAAGATATATTTATTTATTTTAGAGAGAGTGACAGTGTATGCAGGGGATCAGGATGAAGGAGGAGAGACGGAGAGGGAGAGAGAATCTCAAGCAGACTTAGAGCTGAGCTAAGAGCCCAACAGGGGCAGGAAGGCGGGGGAGTCTCAATCTCACGGCCCTAAGATCACGACCTGAGCCAAAACCAAGAGTCAGATGCTTAACCAACTGTGCCACCCAGGTATCCCCACATTTTCTTCAAGCACACAAGAAGAATCCCCTGGTTATATTACATAAAAAAGATGTAACAGAAGTGCCTGGGTAGCTTAGTCTGTTAACCATCTTAGACTCAGGTCATGATCTTGGGGTCCTGGGATCTGGCCCAGGGCAGGCTCTGCCATGCTCAGCAGGGTGTCTGGTTCTCCCTCACCCTCTGCCCTTCCCCTGCTCCTGTGCTCTCTGTCAAATAAATAAATAAAATATTTTTAAAAAGAGAGAGACATAACCAATATTACAAATTTAGGAAGACTGAAATCATACCAAGTGTATTTTCCAACCACAATAGTAGAAAACCAAAGATCAGCAATAAACAAAGCTGGAAAATCTACAATGTAAATATTTAATATGTCAATATTAAACAACACACTACTGCACAAGCAATGGACCAAGTAAGAAATCAAATGGCAAATCAAAGTATGTCCCAGAACAAAAACGAACATGGCATGTGGAAAAGCACTGGATAGATGGCAAAAACGACACATGTTTATAGTAAGAAAGCTGAAATAAGAAAGCAGAATATGACTTTTTCAACCTCAGCTGAGAACATGAATGTCAGATGACTCAAATTTTTCACTGCCATGTGCATGTCCATCTTGAGAGGACTGCCGAGTATTGATTTTGGAGTTAAAATAAATTTTAGCAAGCAGACAAATTTGCAGATAGAGAATCCATCAATAATGAGGATCAACTGTGTATCAATAAATACATTAAATAAAAAGGGATGAAATACTCCAATTAAGAGGTAGAAAATGTCCAACTGGGAAAAAGAGAAAAATCAAGTAAACAAGGCCCCATATACTATGTCTACAAGAAATACACTTTGACTATAAAGACAAAGGTTAAAAGTAAGAGGATGGAAAAAAATCTACCACAATGATAAGAAAAACACAACTTACCACAACTGACACAGGATGAAATTTTAAAAATCTGAATAGCCATTACCTATTAAATAAATAAATGAATAAATAAATAAAACTACCTTAAAATTAACTGAATTGGTTAGCCAACCCTTTTGCAAAAAGAAACTCAAAGCTCAAATGTTTCACTACTGAATTCTATCAAACATATAAGGTAGACAATTAAGGAGGAAAGACTTCCCAAGTCCTTTTAGATGGTTTGCCTAAATCTATTAGCAAAACCTAAAAAAAAATTATAAAACAACTACAAACCATGAACACAGGTTATAAACACAGATGAAAACACTCTTGGCAAACTAAGGGAAAATCAAAATCAGTAACTTAAAGAAGGATAATATATCATGATCAAGTGGGGTTTATCACAGGAATATAAAGTTGGATTAACATTTGAAAGCCATTATCTTTCAATATAATAACAGATAAAACACAAGCATTTGACAAAAATCAATACCCTAAGTTTAAAAAAAATCCTCAGCACATTACAAGGAGAAATTTCCTTTATAATATAAAACCTATGGCAAATAATATAATAATGAAATCCTCAGAATTTTCCCTCTATGGTGGCAACAAGTCAAGTATGCCCACTTTTACTTCTTCTATTCAACAATAAAGAGAAAGTCCTACTCAGTATAATCTGGCAAGAAAAAGAATTATATGGTATAAAAATTGGGAAGAATGATTTAAACCTGTCTCTCTTCCCAGATGACATAATGTTAACAAATTCCTAAGAAATCTAAGTCAGGAGCGCCTGTGTGGCTCAGTGGGTTAAGCCGCTGCCTTCGGCTCAGGTCATGATCTCAGGGTCCTGGGATCGAGTCCCGCGTTGGGCTCTCTGCTCAGCAGGGAGCTTGCTTCCTCTCTCTCTCTGCCTGCCTCTCTGCCTACTTGTAATCTCTCTCTGTCAAATGAATAAATAAAATCTTTAAAAAAAAAAAAGAAATCTAAGTCAGTTTAACAAGATTAATCAAGGTCAATTCAGCAAGTTTGCAAGATGCAAGGTCAATAAACAAAATTCAAGTGAATTTCTATATACTAGCAACAAAAAAATGTTAAAAATTCATCTTAAAATAACGTCAAAAGCTGAGTAATTATGAAACATTTTAACAAAAGCCATGAATTCCCTATATACTGAGAAATTATAATTTAAAAAAAAAAACCTCCTGAGAGAAGTTAAATATCTAAGTATCTAAGTAGAGACGTACATCTTGTTTGTAATTTGGAAGATTCAGTGCTATAAAGATACTGATTCTGCCCAAATAAGAATTATATTCATATTCCTACCAGGCATTTTTATAGAAACTGGCCATTTGATTCTAAAATTTATATGGAGAAGAAAAGACTCTGGAACAGCCAAAACAATCTTAAAAAGAATGAAGCTGAAGTACTTACACTTCAAGACTTACTATAAAGTTCAGTAATCCCCAAACTATGGCCCAGGCCTAAAGACAAAAAGATCACACCAGGAATAAATGCACACGCACAAGGCCAACTGATTTCAAAAGAGGCAGGGAATCAATTAAATTGATAAACTTCACTCTCTGTCTCACACCATAAGCAAAAAATAATCTGAGATCATATATCATAAACTAAAAGCTAAAACTATTAGATTCCTAAAAATAAACATAGTAGAGTATCTTTTCACCATTAGTGTAAGCAAGATGCAACAGCATTTGAAAAATTCAATATATGCAGGGACACTGGAATGTATTTCCAAGGTGTTGGATAACATTAGTAGTATCTCTATGAAATCAGGTGTTTTGTTTTGTTTTGTTTTGAGAGAGAGAGAGTGCTTGCAAGCAGGGAAAAGGAGCAGAAGGAGAGAATCACAAGCAGACCGCACCCTCAGTGTGAAGCTGGACACAGGGCTCAGTCTCACCACCCTGAGATCATGACCTGAGCTGAAATCAAGAGTCAGATGTTGAACCCCAGCATCCCTGAAATCATTTTTAATATATATACATGTGTATACACACATGTATAAGTAAAAAATACAGATATTATGTGACTATGCATCTGCATACACACACACAAACATATGCTGGCTCTGTCCCCTAAGGGGACTAGATAGTAACAACACACTAGCTGCAGTAAGTATATCATGCACCCAGATCTTGTTCCCCACTTTTCCGAGGAAAAAAGTTTACTTGAGGGCTGAGGCACATAAAATAGCCCAGAGTGTCTTGTTGTACCAGAAAGCAAATAAATTCTCAAAGAACTGCAGACATACTAAAAGGACAGAGGAGTCAACTTGAGAAGGTTCACATGGACCAAATCTGGAACAATTAGAGTATCCAAATAATTATAGGTCACTAAGTTATAATAAATTATTGGTTACTAAATAATATACCTATGAATCATTCAAATAAGTAAGTAACAAATAAATGAGGGGTGGAAGGAGGAAGGAAGCTCTTTTTCACAATAGAACGCCAATTAATAAACACAGAAGGAAAATGGAGCTGAAAGATCACAGGATGCTAAAACTAGTGGATGAAGGGCACTTGGGTGGCTCAGTGGGTTAAGCCGCTGCCTTCTGCTCAAGTCATAATCTCAGGGTCCTGGGATCAAGTCCCGCATCAGGCTCTCTGCTCAGCAGGGAGCCTGCTTCCCTCTCACTCTCTCTCTCTGCCTGCCTCTCTGCCTACTTGTGATCTCTGTCAAATAAATAAATAAAATCTTTAAAAAAAAAAAACTAGTGGATGAAGAATACAATATTTACATAGTGTCAATAATAATCTCAAAGGGAAAAACCATATTTTGACAGTGGAGAACTCTAACAGACAGCAACTTAATCAAGTGTTAAATTATTGGTGGTTTTATCACCAATATTGGAACTTCCTATCATCTGGAAGCTCCTAATATGTTTCACTGAAAAAATTTAAAACCACTTTTGTATTCTCCCCATCTAAAATGTATAATCTGAATCTAACCACGAGCAAACTTCAGATAAGCACAAATTGAGGGACACTCTAGAAAATATCTGGTCTGTACTCTCCAAAAATGTCAGTATCCAGAATGACAAAGACAGGTTGAGGAAATACTCCAGATTAAAGGAGACTATAGAAACCTGAGCTCCCCATGCCTGTTATTCACCAACCCACTTTCCAGCAATGTCAGTAACTCAGCTGTCTCACAGTGTTTCATTCAAGCAGCTTGACTTATTAACTATCATTTACATCACAGCTCACTTTATGGACTATACCAACTTGGTATTTTTATATCATCTATGTGGGGACAGCATGTGTCCATTCTGTAAGGACAAAAATTTGCAACCTCCACCCATTTCCAAATGGCTGTGTTAGTTTTGGCATATGGTCAAATAATTTTTGGCAAAGGCAATAAAGTGATACACGCAGATTAAAAAAAAATTCAGTGTGACTCTGGATTGCATACTGGACAGGGAAAACAAAAGATCAATAAAGAACATTATAGGGACAATTGTTAAAAATGCAATATGAGGAGAAGGGAGTTGGGGGAAATTGGAAGGGGAGGTGAATCATGAGAGACTATGGACTCTGAAAAACGATCTGAGGGGTTTGAAGTGGCGGGGGGGTGGGAGGTTGGGGTACCAGGTGGTGGGTATGATAGAGGGCACGGATTGCATGGAGCACTGGGTGTGGTGAAAAAATAATGAATACTGTTATACTGAAAATAAATAAAATTTTTTTTTAAAAATGCAATATGAATTTTGAATTAGGTAATAGTACTATACCTAATCATTTAATTTTCTGACAAACATTTTACTGTGGTTCTATAAGAGAATGCCCTGGTTCTTGGGAAACACACAAATTAGACTCAAATTAATCAGAAAAACATGCATTTAAATATACGCACAGAGAGAGCATGATAAAGCTAATGGGTAAAATAAATAACCAGTGAATCTTGGTAAAAGATATGTGAAAATTCTTTGTATTCTTCTTATACTTCTCTAAGTTTGAAAGAATGTCAAAATAAAAAGTGACACATAACACAAAAGACATAATTGGAAAACTTTTGACAAATATGACAAGCGAAAAGTTACCTCCTTTAACAAAGAAACTGTACAAAATAATCAGGAAAAAAGTAACACCTCAAAAGATTAATGGGAAAAGGGTATGTATTATTTCTAAAAGAAATTAATAAACTTGTAAAGGAAAAACAACAAAAAATATCAGCTTCACTAATAATTTAAATAGGCAAAGAAAGACGAGATGTTTTCCATCTCTTAAATCAGTTGGCAAACATGCCCTAAAATGGCCGCTCAAAACCCTGTAGTTGAGAGTGTTAATTATAACCTCAAAAAAAAGAAAAGAAAAAAGAAACTTTCAGTAAAGCTTCATAAATATAAATCAAAAGCCTTAAAAATATCCACACCACCTTACTCAATGATTCTAGTTCATAATACTACCCTAAAGAAATCATCTGAACTATGGATTTAAAATTATGCCCCAGGTAACCAGGGTGACTCAGTCAGTTAAGCATCTGCCTTTGGAGCAGGTCATGAGCCTGGAGTCCCAGGATCAAGCCCGGCACCAGGCTCCTAGCTCAGCAGACAGTTTCCTTCTCCCTCTGCCCTTGACCCCCCTCATGTTCTCTCTCTCTCTCTCTCTCAAATAAATAAAATCTTTAAAAAAAAAAAAAAAAAGAAAAGACTTTACAAAATGAATGCCCAAAGATATTCATTAAAGGATATTAACTAGCAAAATTCTTTAAAGCAAGCTATACGTTCAACAATAGGGAAATGGGTAAGTAGATCAGGATATAATCACAAATACAACAGGCAATCATTAAAAGTTATTAAAAACGGGGACTATTAAGAAATAAATGTTAAGAAAATAAAGTTTATAAAAACAGGTATTCAAGGATGACCCTGACTAGGTAAAAAAAAAAAAAAAAATCCATGAAACACAGAAGAACAGTACTAATAACAAACACTGATCATTTGACTATAAACAAGGACTGTGAACACCTGTTCCAATTCTCAAGTTATCTGTAAGAGCTCTCCTTGTCCACCCCTTAGCATATGCCCCCACCTAAGAGAGAGCTACGGCCCCTTACATGGTGGCATCATTCCAAGTTACCTGCCTCGCTCTTCAGGACTCAGTCTTTCTTGAAGGTATGGCACTATGCCCAGCTGCACTCATCAAACATTTGCTGCTTTATATTTACAAATTCTCCTACCTCGTTTCATATATGTTAAAAAAAAAAAAAAGCCTGTTAACAGTATCTAGCTATTTAAGTCACCTCAACAACAAAATCAAAATTGAACATGGAAGTTCATCAAGAAGCAGTCTATCTCCTCTTTGTTTCTTTCAAATAAAAACATTTAAGAGAGAACATCCCTGGAGCTTTCTTTCAAAACCGCAGACTCCCAAGGCAGACTTCAGATAGCGTGAAGACATCACTTACCTGATGAGCATGAAACCACTGTCACTGTCAGCTCACTTTCACGTCAAGAAACATTTGTTTTTAAGTCTAACCAGTAGCTGCCACCAAAAAACACCCATCTGTGCGTTGCAGGGATCAGCCCCTACCCAGAGCCACACCTTACACCAGCTCTGTCCTATTCCCCATTGATTTCACTATCTCTGCCCTATTCCCCACCTACCCCTTGGGAACTTTCCACCTAATTAGCTGAGCACAGCACAGTCACAGGGAGGAAGCCATGAGCAAGACCAGTAACATGGAGAAACCAGATGGGAGCAGGATGACAGAGGGCTGGCAGAGAAGCATCCGTAAGTTAGTGGTTCTCAACTGGAGCGATTCTGCCACCCACAGGACTTTTGGAGATATTTTTGATTGCCCTAACTGTGGGGTGCTACTGGAATCCAGTAAGAAAACACCAGGGATACTACTAAATATCCTATAATGTACATGACAGCCTCCCACAACGAAGAATTATCTGGCCCCAAATCCCAATAGTGCAAACACTGAAAACCTGCTATAAAATGATTTATCTACTAGCACAGTGCAATCTAGTCCCAACTCAGAAGGAAGAGGACATCCAGTGGGTAAAGGGGATCTGAGGTAGTTTAGGAAATGCACATACACACACACAACCTCCTCAACAAGACGCTAAGTCAGGGTGAGACAACTGTTCCTCTGATGACCAAATTCTACCGCACTAAGTAGGAAAAGGAGCATTATAATTCAATAAAAGGATTAAGAATAACTTTTTCCCCAAGGGTGTGCTCCCCCACATATATTCCTTCAAAGACTGCTTCAGAGCAGAAACTATAAGATTGTACTACCAAAATTTTCCGCCTGGACCCGTAAACATCTCCAAAGAAGCTGGCAATGTACTCACAAAGTCAATGACAAATTTAGCTAGTATGTCAACAAAACCCAAGAACCCAAATTCACAGTTCCCAGCTTAGCTTAAAAGAAAAGTGCCAAACATTCACACATCAGTTAAAACAAAGAAAATAACAGTGCTGCTTTTCCCAGATGAATCACCAAAACTACACAAGACTCAGGAGGAGCAACATTTTCAAAACCAAGAACAAGTAACAGTCTAACACTACCATGGAAAGAAAGGCAGAAAGAAACAAAGAAACAAAAACAGAAATGAATTTTGAATACGAATGTCATTGTTACAATTCAGTTAAAGTTCAACTACTTTGCCAACTACAATATGGCTTTCTTTTATTGATTATTTTAACAACTTTATCATGTCATGATTTCCACCCATGGGAGGCCAGAAGGTTTCTAGAAGTCATCCAGCACCACCTGGCTGAGGCAGAAATAACTGGTCTGACTCTGAAGCATCACTTGCCAGTATGGCCTTGGCCTTTATCCTTCCAGTGTGAGGAGGCACTTAACATGGCCCATTTCAATGCTAGGACAGGAGTATCTATTAGAAATGCATCCATCATGCCGAATCAAGAGCCCTTCCCTTCCAACTACTTTCTTCCCTAGGTTAGAATCAGTGAAATAAACCTAACTATCAATGTATCAGTCCTTACTGTTTTCTGTAAGCCCATACTGTTTCTCCTGACTCCAAGCTTTTTTTTTTTTTCTCTCTCTTTCTTCTCCAGGATGTAAAATATGCTCTCCTCATGAACTGTGTTATAGCTAGATCAATTATGATTCAGTGGGAGACAAAAAACCAGAATGGAAGAACTGGAAGGACTCTTGGAGATCAACCAGTTCAAACCCAAGCCCAGTTTTTTGTTTTTTGTTTTTGTTTTTTTTTAAGATTTTATTTATTTGACAGAGAGAGACCACAAGTAGACAGAGAGGCTGGCAGAGAAAGAGAGAGGGGGTTAGCAGGCTCTGTGCTGAGCAGAGAGCCCAATGTGGGACCCAATCCTAGGACCCCGAGATCATGACCCAAGCTGAAGGCAGAGGCCCAACGCAATGACCCACCCAGCCGCCTCCCAAGCCCACTTTTATAAATGAGTAAAGTAAGGCAGAGAGAGAAAGCAAGTTTGCTTGCTTACCAGAGTCAAGTGGCTACTCAGGAAAGTAGGAAGTGGAACTCAGGTTTCCTAACTCACAAGCCTAATGCTCTCAGAACTATACCAAACTGTAGAATATCCTATGTATGTAACAGAATTGACATATTTTCTTTAAAGTTCTATCATTTAAAAAAAATAAATTTCAGTCTTAACAAGTTAAAAAAAAAAACAGATTTCATGTTGTCACAACCACCCTATGAAATAGTAGAACTGTTATCATCTCCACTATATGGATGGTAAACCTCCGCTCAAGTCCATACAATAAGAACTGAAGCTGGCTCCAGGGCCCATATCCTTAACTACTATGTTACCTGGGTAAGTACTAGAACATTCCTAACAGTATCTCAACTGAATTAACAAACTTAAGACTTCCAATAATTCTTTTTTTTTTTTTTAAAGATTTTATTTATTTATTTGACAGAGAGAGATCACAAGTAGGTAGAGAGGCTGGCAGAGAGAGAGAGAGGGAAGCAGGCTCCCTGCTGAGCAGAGAGCCTGATGTGGGACTCGATCCCAGGACTCTGAGATCATGACCTGAGCTGAAGGCAGCGGCTTAACCCACTGAGCCACCCAGGCGCCCCAATAATTCTTGAAAATATTAATGCTTAGACAGAATCTAATATAAAAGTTATCCTTCCTGAGAATATAGTTAAATTATTTTTTAACAAATCAAGATAAATGCAAAAGATTATAGCATAAGAATTATAATTTATAAACTATAAATTTAAAGGATATATTATGCCAGTATTCCTGGCAAAAAATGTCATTTTAACCTAAAAATCAGGTTATGGTATTAAAGTATCATCTTCTACATCAGCTACCCTCAAGAAATTCACCTAAAAGCAAACTAATCTTTCTGGGAGTAACACAGAAGGGATTCATTTATAGAATGGAGGTTTTTGAAAAATCTTAGTAAAGCAGAGTTTCATGCTCTCAATCATTTCTCAAAGGCCTTCCCACATACTGTGTGCCATGTACAAAACAAGCACTGAGCAAACAAAATATGTAATCTCCCTAATTCATACAAATGTACTAAAACATTAATAAGTAATAAAAGTATGGATTAAACATAAGTTTAATTCTTCTTCCATCAAAACTATTAAAATGATGGTAAAATTACTTTTAAAAATGAAATGCTTATGTTTCTGGGAAGATGGAGTAAACATGTTTTTCCTTGTCTCACTAAGTACAGCTAAAAACTGCAGACATTATATATAAAGACTCTGAAAGGCAGATAAGAAGGCAGATCAGCTAGGGACCTCAGGCTTTAAAGAACAATACAGTATCGAGGTTCCTTGTGTTTTGTTTATATAACCCAAACTTATAGATGAAGAACTGGCAATTCAGAAACATCAAGAAGTAAAGACTGAAAAAAAAAAAAAAACTTCAAGAAAAGCCAACTCTTTCTACTCAACAAGCAGAAAAGGGTCAGCCCAGAAAGACAAAAAAAGTTTAAGACAGTAAAACTTTTAGACACCTTACTCCAGCCAGACACCACAGAAAAAAAACTGCAGCTACAACCCCACCCAGTCCAGCAACTACAGAAGATAAACTAGACTTTAACTCCCACCAAGATGTAACAAAGCATCCCAATATTCTCATCAGGACGGTATTAGAGAAAGCTTAATAACAGCAGGGATTTTCATCCCCATTACAGCTGTGTCTTGGTAAAAAAACAAACAAACAAACAAAAAACAAAGTCTCAGCAAGGAAATACAGGATACAAAGAAGAACCAAAAGGCGATTTCAGAACTGAAAAATATAATTATCAAAATATAAAAATCAAGAAATGGGTTCAATATCAGAAAAGAGTCAGTGAACCAGAAGACAGAAGAGAAACTACCCAATCTGAATGACAGAGAGAAAGAAAACTTAAAAAAAGAAGAAGAAAGAAAAAAAGAGAGAGAGAGAGTGTGTGTTTCAGGGACCTATGGGACTGTAACTAAAGAGCCAATATTCATGTCATCACAGAGGACTGAATTGAAAAAGCATTTGAAATAATGGCTGAAAATTCCCAAATTTCACAGAAGGTAATTTATACACTAACAGACTTAAGATTCTGAGCAAACTCCAAACAGGATAAACTTAAAGAACTCCTTACCAAGACATGTCATAGTCATACTTCTGAACACCTCAAAGAAAACATCATGAAAGCAGTGAGAGAGCAACAACACCTTACCTACAAGGGAAAAATCATTTAAATGACAGCAAGTATTTAATCAGAACCCAAAGAGACCATTAAGAAGAGACACAGTACTTTTCAAGGACTGAAAGAAAATAACTATCTAACTATATCACCTCAGAAATGTACATCCAACAAAAATATCCTTTCAGAAAGGAAAGGGAAATCAAGACATTCTGAGATAAAAGTAAATTAAGAGAAAGTATCACTAGCACACATACTCTAAAAGAATGAAATGGCTACATAATGTTCTCTCAACAGAAAAGAAAAAGAGAACTTTAACAAAGTATTCACAAACAGAATTTAGCAAATATAAAAAGAAACCATGACCAAATGAACTTTATTCTAAGGATATAAGATCTGTCCACTTTTGAAATCTATAATGTTAATCTACAATGTTAAAAAGCTAATAAATAAAATTGAATGTTCCTATCAATGAATGCAGATAAAACATTTGATGAAATTCAACAACCATTTATGATAAACTCAGAAAAATAAGAAAAAGGAATTTCCTTAATTTGATAAAAAGCATCTACCAAAAAACAAACACCTACACCTTTTTGCTTTCCCCACTAAGACTGGGGAAAAGGCAACTCTTATTTAATATGGTGCTGGTGGTGCTAACCAGTGCAATAAGGCAAGAAAAGGAAATAAGAGGCATGCAGATTGGAAATTAAGAAATAAAACTGCACCTATTTGCAGCTGGCATGACTGTCTATATAAAAATTCCCAAGGAGTCTACCAAAACACTCCCAGAATAAGTGAGTTCAGCAATGTGCAGGATATAAGAGAAGCTTACTAAAATTAGTTGTACTTGTATATACTATCAATTAAAACAAGGACACAAATTATAAATACAACACAATCATTAAAAAATTATATACTTAGGTATAAAACAAAGATCTTTTATGCTAAAAAGCACAGAATGCTGGTGAAAGAAATCAGAGAACTAATAATATAAAGACACATAGTGTATTCACGGACTGGAGTTCAACAAAGTAAAGATGTCTATTCTTTCCTAACTGATATGCAAGCTTAACATAATTCCTATCAAAATCTCATCAATATTTTTTTGTATACATAGACAAGATTATTTTTGGTCACCTAGGTGGCTCAGTCAGTCAAGCTTCCGACTTTTGATCTCAGTGTTGTGCAAAAGAGAGAAGGAAAAGAAAAAAAAAGACAAGATTATTTTTAAATGTATATGGAAAACCAAAGAATCCCACAATAGCCAAAATACCTTTGAAAGAAAAAAACAGAATGGGATAAATCAGTCTACTGATTATAAGACTTTAATTACAGAGTTACCATAATCAAGACTGTGTGGTATTGCCAGAGAGACAGACATAGAGTTTAATGGAACAGAATAGAGAACCCATAGATACATCCACACAAATATGTCCAGAAAATTTTTGATAAAGCCATTCAATGGAAGAAAGACAGCTTCTCAATAAATGGTGCCAACGCAACAGGAAAAAAAATGAGCCTTGACCTAAGTTTCATACATAATACAAACATTAATTCAATACATGTATAATATAAAGCTATAAAACTTTTAGGGAGAAAAAAATTATAGAAGAAAGTCTCTAGGATTTAGGGCTAGACAAAGAACTCTGAAACTTGACACCAGAGTCATGATCCCCAAGAGGACAATTTATAGATTTCATAAATATAAAAAATTTTGCTCTGTGAAGGGTGAAAAAAAATACTACAGACCGAGAGAAAATATTTACAAAGCACATATCTGACAAAAAACTAGTAAAAAATAAAGAAAAAAGGTATAAATAAGAAGGCTACAAATAGAGAGGGCACCCAAGGAGTGGGTTTTTTGTTTTTTGAAGGAAGAAAATATGGAAACATTAGTAATTAAATTAATATAAAAATATTAATAATTAAATTAATTAATGCTAAATTGATGATTTAGCAAGGTGAAGAAGGCCACAATGTAAAATACATGAAATGATGGATAAAGATACAAAATGAACTAATTCAGGGCACCTGGGTGGCTCAGTCAGTTAACCAGCTACCTTTAGCTGAGGTCACGAACCCAGGCTTCTGGGATGAAGCCCCACATCAGGATCCCTGCCCACCCCACTTGTGATCTCTTGTGTATGCACTCTCTCTCAAAACAAATTTTTTAAAAAATGAACTAATTTACCTATTTAAAAGAAAAAAACCACCACAGGGCTCAGGCTTCAGGTTACAAATGGAAACAATCTAAAGGCTAAGAGACAGAGATACGATAAAAGTCTATAAATAAAACAATTTGTCCCTGACCACCTCCCCACCCGGACACTTCTACCAGAAGTAGGGTGCTATCGTAACAAAAACCTAAATAAGTTGTATTTATTTAGTCATCACTTTGTAGGCAATGAGGAACTTCATATAGAGAATGGGATGATGATGATGATCCATGTCATGAAAGGCAAAATATTTAGAAACTATGCTGATGGCTCTAATTCAGAAAACAAACCACACACCTGGTGAACTTTAACCTCTATGGGTCTTGAAAAAGCTAGAAGTTGAAAATGATGGTGTGTTGGTTACTACCAGCTATTTCTATCAGGATATTACAAGAAAAAAATTGCCCCAGAGAAAATCAGATTATAGTGTGACATTACAGATGGCTTCCACTAAAACAAGACAGAGGACTCGAAGCAAGAAAGCAGAAAAATAGAATAGACTTCAGAACTATGTCTCAAAAACAAATTTGATTATTGGCACTGTGATTAACTAGAAGCAAATGAATAATGAGTCTGCTAAATTTCTAAGGGAAACACACTGGCAGAAAACTGTAAAACAGATTTGGAGTGTGACTGTTCAAGACCTAACAGCAATCTCTGGTAGTCCAACCTTCTACAAAAAGACTAAACTCACAATACCCAAGAAGTGCAAGCTCCAAACATCAAACTTGGATATGGGATGTGGCCAAATAAGACAAGCGGGTGGGGTGAGAACCTTCTAGAGGATGGTGCCTGGAGCCATAAAGAAAAAAGAATGTGAGAGTTCGTCCCTGGGAACAAAATCAGAATCTACTTAAATATCCTTTCCTTCCATGGATGGGAATCTTCCTTTATAATGTCCATCCGTAAGGATTAAGGAACTGTTACAGAAGAGTGACTTCTGTCTCTCTATGCTTCACCTTCCAAATGGGATTGATTACTAATCATGTTGTATTCTTACTATAATACATTTGAGGGAGGGGGTAGGGAGTAAATAGGTCACTTTAGTTCACTTTAACAAGAAAGGCTGATGTGGACTTGACAGCCAGTCATAGAGATCCTGTACTTTGAACCAAAGGCAATCACTGGTTGGATAGGGGATTAGTGCGCTCTATGTGTGGGGAAAAGAATGAAACAGTTTGGGAACCAGAATGACCTACCTAAACAGTGTCAATGCTATTTACCTACTACAAACTTTCTGTTCCCAGGCAAACCAGAGACTACATTTTCCACTCTCTCTTGCAATTATGTGAGAGGCCATATGACAGATTCCCAGCCAATATAATATGGGGAGAATAATATTTGTCACTTCTAGTCCCTTAAAAATATTCACTGAGATCCTCCAGCCAGATCTCTCTTCAACTGCCATCCTGGAGGCAGATGGCATAGTTACAGATGGAAGAGTTACAGCCACCTTGTGTTAAATTTTGCATAACAATATTTTGTTGTTCCTATTGTTACTGTTACCGCTCTATAGCACAGCCCCAGGCTTTCAAATTTTTCAGATTTTTCAACACATACAAATCATCTTGTTGCAGATCTGGGATGCAGCCCGAGATTCTGTAATTTCCTAACAAGCTCTAAGATGATACTTAATGTGGCTGGTTTATGGAATACATTTTGAGGAGCAGGGGTTTAAATTATCAAGACTAATAGACAATGAGAAAACAGATGATTCTCTGGAGAAACTGGCCAGGATAGAGGTCTCCACACAGTGACTGAGCAGGAAGCCCAGAGAATTCAGGTTCATATTAAATCAGGATTATGGAAGGCTCTAGGAGCAAAGACCTCCAGAATATTAGAGATTAACAGAAGAGATATAATAGATGATATAGAAGAGCATCTCGTAAAAATTAAGAACGTGTATATGAAAAGTTGTGTCACTAAAAAAATGAGGTAACGGGGCGCCTGGGTGGCTCAGTGGGTTAAAGCCTCTGCCTTCAGCTCAGGTCATGATCCCAGGGTCCTGGGATCGAGTCCCACATCGGGCTCTCATGGAGAGGAGGAGCAGGCTCAGCATGGAGCCTGCTTCCTCCTCTCTCTCTGCCTGCCTCTCTGCCCACTTGTGATCTCTGCCTTTCAAATAAATAAATAAAATCTTTTAAAAAAATGAGGTAACTTTAAAAAGATACATAAGAAAGAAAAAGTAGCCACAGACTATTACTTGGCTCTATAGAAAAATAGTTAAGTGGTCACTGACTGTTATTTCAACAAAAATAGGGTTATAACCATAGCTGGAATGCAGAAGAGGAAAGTAAAAAATTTAAGATTCCCAAATCCATGTAACAGGAAGGCAATGTATAATCTAAAGCTGGTAAGTATGTATATGCATTATAATGTGTTTGTATAATATGCATAAGCATATAATATGCATTTGTAATGCATAAGCATTACGAAACATGGAGGTAACTACCTAGAAATGAGAAAACAGAAATTGCCTCTGTGTTCATTATGAGCCCTTTGTATTCATTATTTTTAAACAATATCCAAGTATTTTGATGAAAACTTAAACATTAATTTTAAAATACAGAAAAATATAGAGATGGGTAACAGATAATATGCGCAAGGGAGTGGAAAAAATGTACCTACACATTATTAGGGGGAAATACAGAGTGAAAAAAAATTGGGGCAACAACTGCCACTACACAATTTAAATCTCATTTGGCCACACAATACCACTTTAGGACTCTATACTATACTAATACTTCAATGAATGTTCAAAGACATACATATGATAATAGGCACTTCAATACCGACAAATGAGAAAAAATCAGGGATGCTGGGGTAGCTCAGTCAATTATGTGTCCAACTCTTGATCTCAGCTCAGATCTTGATCTCAGGGTCATGATTTCAAGGCCCACCATGGGTGTAGAGATTACCAAAATCTAATAAATAAACTTTAAAAAATTTCACATAACTACTGCTCATAACAGGAAAAAAACTAACAACCCAATTATTCACCAAGAGTACAAAGATCAAATTAGGGAATACTCATATAATGTAATGCAATACAACAATTACATATCAGTGGACTACAACCACATACAGAAATAAGGGTGTCTCTCTTAAGTCTCGTATTATGTGGGATAAAAAAGCAAGTGATGAAAGTATACACGCAGTTTGATTCTAGTTACTAAGTTCAACAGTGTGAAGACTGAAAGAACACAGCTTAGGGAGGCAAATGTGATACAACTATTAAAAATAACAAGGAAATAATAAACACAAATTTAGGGCATCAGTTATGTCTGTGGAGAGGTAAAAAAAAAAATGGGGTGAGAGGAGGACCAAGGGGCATCAAAGATAACGGAAGGCTTTGTTCCTAATCAGGGGTGATTAAAGAATAAAAGTATTTAAGATCTAAACATATTTCATAATTATTATAGTGCTTATTCAATATTTAAAAGATGAAAACATCAAGGAATAAAACTTCCAGATAACAAAAAAAAAAGAAATATTTTGCTTTTGTTAAGACATGTTCCTTGAAAAAAATATAGGAAATATTATAAATAATATAGGAAATCATATAGGAAATGTCCAAATAATATAGGAAATATTATGGGAAATAATATAGGAAAGTCCAATCATTCTTTTAAAACACCTAAAATTTCACCATCTAGACATAATCAGCAACAATTTGCTGAACATCCTTTCAAACATTTCCTATGCATGTGTGTACACATACATTTAAAAATTTTACACAGAATTACTCTATATAAAACATCTGTGCTTATTATATAAATGCTATTTACACCCTTGCGGTTTTTTTTAATTTTTATTTATTTATTTGATAGACAGAGAACACAAGTAGGCAGAGAGGCAGGCAGAGAGAGAGGAGGAAGCAGGCTCCCTCCTGAGCAGAGAGCCCGATGCGGGGCTCCTTCCCAGGACCCTGGCATCATGACCTGAGCCGAAGGCAGAGGTTAACCCACTGAGCCACCCAGGCACCCCACACCCTTGATTTTTTAAATCAACTGTATTGAGTCACAATTTACATAAAATACCCATGTAATGTTGGAAGTTTTGACAAAAACACAGTGTAGCGACTAACCAATTAAAATTCAAACAGAACATTTCTATTACTGCAAAAAATTCCCTCTTGCTCCTCTGTAGTCAATTCCTCCCACTCTGGCCCAAGGCAATCACTAATCTGCTTTATTATAGATTAGTTTTGTTGGCCCTAAGATGAATTGAATGGAATTATACGGTATGTACTCTTTTGTGTCTGGCTTCTTTTGCTCAGCAAAATGTTTTCTCGATTACGTGCCGTGATAGTATCAGCAGTTCCTTTTTTCCTGTGGAATAGTGTTCCAATGTGCAATTACTGATGGACATTTGGGCTATTTTTGATCTCTGAACATTTGGGTGTAAATCATTTGTGATGTAATGTTTTATTTTATAACTAGGAGTGGAATCGCTGGATCATCCCGTAAACGCATGTTCAAGCTAACAGGAAACTGCCACGCTGTTTTCCACACTGTCTGTTATCATCATACACTCCTACTAGCAATTCATGTAAGTTCTGGTTGTTCTACATTTTCACCAGCCCTTAATAAAGTCAATCTCTTCAATTGTAATCACTCTTATAGGCAAAGAGTTCTTTATAATTTTGATTTGCTTTGCATTTCCCTAAATTACTGAATATATTGAGAATTTTAAATGTGCTTCTGTGAATTCAAATATCTTCTTTTGTGAAGTGTCTATCGAAATCTTTTACCAATTTTATAATTTGGGTTGTCTGCCTTTTAATGATTTATAGAGGTTCCTTATAAATATTGGATAAAAGTCCTTTGTCAGATATATGAATTGCAAATATTTGTTCTCATTCAAAGCAGTCTTTTGGGCACCTGGATGGCTTAGTGGGTTAAAGCCTCTGCCTTCAGCTCAGGTCATGATCCCAGAGTCCTGGGATCAAGTGCTCCATTGGGCTCTCTGCTCAGCAGGGAGCCTGCTTCCCTTCCTCTCCTTTTGCCTGCCTCTCTGCCTACTTGTGATCTCTGTCAAATAAATAAATAAAATCTTTTTTTTAAAAAGGCAGTCTTTTAAAGTGCAGAAGTTTTTAATTTTTATTAAGTCTAATTTAACATTTGAAAATGTTTATATTTAGTACTTACTGTATCATTCTTAAGACTCAATCCTTTCTCCCTCAGACTGAGAATAACACATGATTATCTGCTTTCCACTTCTATCATAATGTTGGATTTGAGTTGTTAGCCAATGCAGTAGGTCAAAGAAAGAAATTAAGAAGGAAAAAAAGAAGGCAGGCAGGCAGGAAGGAAGAAATGGCATCCTGACTGGAAAGGAAGAAATAAAACTGTCTTTATTCAATGATCACATTACGTAGAAAATTCTTAAAACGTAACCAAAAGATTACTAGCAGTAGCACGGGAATTTAGAAAGGCTACCAGATACTAAGGGAATACAAAAAACTGTACTTCTACATATGAGCAATGAATAAGTAGGAAATGATTTTTAATCCCATTTGTAACATCAAAAACCATAAAATATTAAGATACAAACTTGACAAAATATGTCCATGACATGTACACTACAAAATTAAAAACAGTTCTTGAAACAGATCTTTGAAAATAAAGAACAAAGGTAAAGAATTCATACTAACCAATTTCAAACTACACATAAAGCTACAGTAAGAAAGGCAGTATGGTACTGACATAGGGACAGACTTATAAACCAACAGAAGAGTGAGTCCAGAAATAGATCCACATATATCTCACCCGTTGACTCCCAACATAAAATGGCAAGGTAATGCAATGGGCAAGGAATAAAGGACAACAAATGCAATATGGAAAGGATAATCTTTTCAACTAATGATACCAAATCAACTGTGTATTCATCAAGGAATCCCTTGATGAGATCCCTATCTCATACATATACTATTAACCCCTAAAAATAGATTACAGACCTAAATATATAAACTATAAAACTTCTAGGAGAAAACTTCTATGGCCTGCTTTTCTTCATATAACAACACTTTACTGATATCTTTGTATATTAATAAATATACATCTTTTATACTTTTTAAAAGATAGAAAAAATAAAGGACAAAGAGAATCCTTAAAACCTTTTTAAACATGTCTTCATTTTTAAAATCAAATTTCAAAACCCACAAGTTCCTTATCCACAGAGTCAATCTTTCTTCAACTGAAATACAGAAATATTCAAAGGCAAAGAAAAAAAAACTTTACCTTCCTTTCATATGGTTTCAATAGAATGAGGCTGTAGGGAACTGTGGTTTTTCCCTCAGTAACTATTTTCTAAGTGCTATGCTAAAGTCATAAATAATAAAATAAATCTGCCTAAAATATATTAATACCATCCATAACTTCTAAATATAAAAGAGTTACCAGAAGATCATGAAAATATGAGAAATAGTCTGTACTGCTATATGATCTGGAAGTGGCCTGCCGTGGCTGATAAAGATTCATAATGCAGCACATAGGATTATAAAATTTTTAAATTATAATAAAACAAATTGAAAATATTCTAAGCATAAATTCTCTTCACCCCCCAATAATTTAGAGAATATCTCAAGAAATATATTACTAACTCTTGGTCATGAGTCGTGGTTAACAAAATGATAAATAAAACGAAGAGTCAATTATAGTATATTAATTTAACCATCATGGCTTTCCATAACACCAAATGAAAGGCAACCCATAATGCAATGCTACTGCCCATGTATTATTTGTTGTGCATAACAAATTACCTCAAGACTCATTTAAAACAATGACCATTTACTATCTAACAATTATTATGGGTCAGCAATCTAGACAGCTAAAATGGGTACCTCTGGCTCATGGTCTGTCACAAGGCTGCAGTCAAAACTGCTGGCGGGGTTATGGGATCATCTAAAGGCTTGGCTCTGTATAAAAGGGAGGAAGAAGGAATTTGCTTCTAAGCTCACTCAGATGGCCATGGGAAAGTCTTGCTCCCTCACCACACAGGTCTCTGCATAGGGCTGCTCACAACATAGCAACCTTTTGTGTGTTTTGTTTTGTTTTAATATCCTCCCTTCTCTTAGGTGTTCAGTTCAATGGTTTTTCACATATTCACAGAATTGTGCAACCACCAGCACAATCAATTTTAGGACATTTCATCATCCTAAAAAGAAACAATACTGATTATCAAATCTCCCATCTACCCTCAACCCAACTCCCAGCTCTAGACAATCACTGACATATTTTCTCACTGTATACATTTGTGTATTCTGGAAATTTTGTATAAATGTAACCATATAATATGTGGCCTTTTGTGACTTTTATCATTTAGCATCATGTTTTCAAGGTTCATCTATTTATGTTGTAGCATGAATCTGTACTTCATTCCTTCTATGGCTGAGTAATATTTCCCTGTATATACAAACCACATTTTATTTATCCATTTATCAACTGGCATACATTTGTTTCTCTTTTTTGGCTATTATGAATATTGACACTGAACATCTGCGTACAAGTTTTGGTGTGAATATATATTTGAATTTTTCTTTGGGTATAAACCTAGGAGTATAGTTGCTCTGCCACTTGCAATCCCTATGTTCAGCTGTTTGAGGAAGTACCAGACTGTTTCCCAAAGTAGTTCCATCACCTTGCATTCCTCATAACACTGCATGAAGACTCTCATTTCTCCACTAACTCCTCACCACTTGCTATTATCTTTTTGACTACATCCATCCCTGTGGGTATGACATGGTTATTTCATTGTGGTATTCATTTGCATTTCCCTGGTGGCTAATGAAATCAAGCTTCTTTTCAGGTGCTTATGGGCCATTTGTACATCTTGTCTGAAGAAATGTCCATTCAAATCCCTTGTTTTTAAAATGAGTTCCTGTTCCTTTTATTGTTGAGCTGTAAGTCTTCTTTACATGCTCTAGATACTAGACTTTTCTTATTAGGTATATGATTTGCTCATACCAAATAAAAGACAGCATATAGACAGGAGAGCAACAGGAACTCTCATACACTGAAGGGAGGAAACTAAAACAGCACAACCACAACAGAAAGTAACTTGGCAATATTTAGGAAATTACAGATACCCATACCCTACGAGCAGCAACCCCAATCCTAGCTGTTTACCTCAGTGAAATCCTTAAACTTCGTAAAAACACGGGTGGAACGTTAGTGGGGGAAAAACATGAATGAAACATTGTAACCTAAGTGGAAAAGTCTCAAAAAAATACACATAGTATGATCCCATTTATATAAGGTTCAAAAACATATAAAAGTAAACAATGTTTGGGGGAGTAGTATACACATAAAATAAGTTTATGAAGAAAAGCAAAGAAATGATAGAATTCAGTACATGCTTACTTCCAAAGGAAAGGAAAAGGGGTGTCTAATCAGGTTTCAATGGTGTGATAATATTCTATTTTTAAGCTTTATATATGCAAATTACACATTTTTGTATGTGTAACATATTTCATAAATATTTTTTCAGAGAGCTACACTGACATCTGAAGATCTCTCTAATATACACAGTGAAGAAATTTCATTCCAATATACTTAATGCAGATGAAGAGTATTAGTGAACCAAAAACTACATATAAACAATATTATCAATTACTTTTAACCCAAAAAAGTGTATGCTTTGTGTAAATGAGAATATGGATCCCCTGCCTTTTCCTGCTTCTTCATACCTTTCTGTAAGCTTGTCTTCCTGACCCAACATTTATCACAATGATCTAGATTACATACCACCTCCTCTAGGATGTTCTGCCATTCAATCTTTCAACTGATGGGTTCTCATTCTCCTCTCAATTTCCACGGTATTTGTATTAATTCAAGGCCCTCATCACATTATCCCTAGAATGCATGTGATTTAACTCCTCTGTCAAAGATAAGCACCTGAAGATCTGTAACACTGATTACAAGAGCCTGGCTCATAAAAGACACTCAATTTTTTGTTGACTATTGAATGAATGAATGAATTTTAAATAAAATTCGGGAATTTCGGAGAGACGTGAGTAAAAGATTTGGCCTAGTTTTCTTTAAAACTCTCAAAAATTATAAAAAATTAAAAACTATACCCCTTGGAAAGGAATTTCAACACTGAAATTCTTCAAGATATAGCAAATACAAGATGAACAGTGGTCGGTTAAAATATAAAATGTTTAGGGGTGCCTGGGTGGCTCAGTGGGTTAAAGCCTCTGCCTTCGGCTCAGGTCATTATCTCAGGGTCCTGGGATGGAGCCCCGCAGTGGGCTCTCTGCTCAGCAGGGAGCCTGCTTCCTTCTCTCTCTCTGCCTGCCTCTCTGCCTACTTGTGATCTCTGTATGTCAAATAAATAAACAAATAATCTTAAAATATATATACCAGCATGCACTAGGAGTTTAAAAAATAGTAAAATAAAATATAAAATGTTTATACTGCATACATTGATTATTTTCCATATTCACACGGGACCAAATCATAGGTATAACAACTTCGTGAAAGATTATTTACCATTAGAACAGTCAACTACCTTAGAACATATCTTAAAGTCAATAATATAACTGGAGGACAGGTAGAGTTTCATCTTCTATAGAAAAAAAAATAGTACATACCATTTCCTGACCCAAATTTGTTACTTTTAGAAATTTAAGCAACTTTTTTTTTTCTTTCAGGTATTTAAATTGCTTACCAGGGAACCTTGGTGGCACAGATGGTTGAGCAACTGACTCCCAGTTTCCGCTCAGGTCACGGTCTCAGGGTCATGAGATGGAGTCCCTAGTCAGACTCCAGGCTCAGCATGGACACTCAGCAGACACTCTCTCCCTCTACCTCTGCCCCACCCTCCTCCTGTGCTTGCTCAAGTTCTCTCTAAAATAAATAAATAAATCTTTTTTTAATTTAAAAATTTTAAAAAATAGTTTACCACCAAAAGTACAAACCTAAACATTATGTGCCTATGGTAGAAAAGGAATTGCTTCATGGTGCAACCACAAATGAAACAGAGCTGTTCTTCAAGAAGTAGACACTACTGCTGGTAATAGGGTGTCTTGAGTGAATAAATTCCTTCCTGTCTATGCATCTATAATTCCTTCCTAAAGCTAATTTAAAGACAAAAATGTTGAAGTAGGGTCACCAGATTCAGCAAATAAAAATACAGTAAGCCCAGTTAAACTTGAATTTCAGATAAACAATGGATATTTTTTACTAATGCATGCCTTATGCAATATTTATACTAAAAACTTTTTCACTATTCATCTAAAATTCAAATTTAAACTAGGTTATCTGTATTTTATCTAGTAATCTAAAGCCAAAAAACTGAGTAGTAATCAATCCAATTTCCTCACTTTGTAGCAGAAACTGAGATGTAAAGAAAATATGTGACGTACCTAAACCTACACCAAAGATTAAGGAAGTAAGTCTACTTTGAACAGAGAAAAGGAGGTACCTGGGTGGCTCAGTTGTTAAGTGGCTACCTCCAGGTCTGGTCATGATCCCAGGGTCCTGGGGTCAAGGCCCGCATTGGGATCCCTGCTCAGAGGGAAGACTGCTTCTCCCTCTCCTACTCCTCCCTCCCTGTTTGTGTTCCCTCTCTGGTCTCTCAGTCAAATAAATAAAATCTTAAAAAAAAAAAAAGGAAAAGAAAAGAGAAAACATATTCCATAGATCTCCTTGGGTTCCATTCATAGTACTTTCAACCTCCAATCCTGGCTCACCTCACAGAAGCACCAAGTGGACAAGCTGCAAAAAACTATGGTTTTCTCTTTCAATATCAAACTTCAAGTTTCAGTAAATCTCTTATCAACCCTAAACTTCAAAAACAACCAGGAAACTAAGCAATTTCTCTTAACTTAAAAAAAAATCATCCTAATAATTTTTGGTCTACAGACCACAATATGAAACAGGACGTCCTCTTCACCTAAACCCAGTTCTCTCAAAATCCAGAATTTCAAAATTTGTAGTATGTTCATGTTATTACACGACTCTATCGATGTAAGTCATGTATTCTTACTTATATATTACTTACTTATATATTTTTCAGAGTTAATGTCCTAATCCATTCAGTTGGGCCTAAATAAAAGTCTTACAAAAAGTCTTCCATCCTGTTCCATACCTGAGCGAGTAGGTTAATAAGGAGCACTAGGTCTATTATAAGCATACACTTACACCCCTTGGGCCGGGAACGCAAGCAAAGATGGAAAACAGAAAGGTCCATCGGAAATTTGGGGGCCTTTCCCACGTCTATATGCGAAATATACCAATTGTCTAACTATACGACGCACGGCCGAACAAAATTGAAGGAAAAATAATAGAAAACTCCACATAAGCAAAAGATTCATCTTCCAGAGCCTATTAAATCTAACAAACACAGAACACTTCCTCAACAGTGTAACAGTGCTTTTCAACCTGTGATCCCTGGGGGCCCTTTGGGGTATTGCAGTGGAACAGGAAGACAGAGAGGCAGACAAAGGTTTCCAGTTTCTTTTTTTTTTTTTTCTAACTAACTGGGCTTCAGAAGAGGTTCTAAGAAAGGTTTCGTTGCATCAGAAAAACCTGGGGGGGGGGGGAGCAGCAGCATAAACCATTATGACTTTGTATAGTAAGTTTTCTATTAGAAACTTCACCCACGTGAACAAGAAGCCAGATCGTGTCAGATGAAAAATTTAAATACAGGAACTTAGCAATTAAAAGACAGGTATCTACCTAAACTTTCCCTCTGGCAGTTTCCAAAGTATGCAGGTCTTTCTCCAGACCGCACACGTCAGAAGTGGAAGCTCCTCACAGATCACCTAGCCCGACGTTCGTTACAGATGTGAAAACTCAGACCTGGGCCAGGGCCAGGGCCACGGCTGAGGCTGACTTGCCCAAGGTCTCACAGCCCGCGTGGGCCGGCCACTTCAACCGAGACTCCACGCTGGCAGCCCCACACCCTAAGCGCCCGACGGATCCTGCAGCCCCGGGCTCGGCCCGTTCCCAGGGGCAGCCTCGAGCAGCCGGAACAGAAGGGCCCATAACCCGGGGTCGATGCCGCCTTTCCGCCGACTCCACGCCAGAGCCGCGACCCAAGGCGCTGCAGAGCCCTGGCCTCGGCGGCCGCCCCCGCCCACCCCACCTGTCGCAGACCGCACAGCCGGCAGCCACACCCCCTGCCGGGGCCGGGGGCTCTCTCGGCCGGGTCGGCGGCGGGCAGCAACTCCTGCAAGCGGCGTGAGGTACGCCCGTTCCGAGGCCGCAGGGGTTACCTCAGGTGGGCGCTGAGCTCGCGGCTGGGCCGTCCGGGCCCGCCCGAAGCATGCCGGACACCAGGATGCAGCAGGCCCGCAGCTCGGCCGCCACTGGGCCTGTTTACACCCCTCCGCGGGAGGACGCCACGGCCCCATCACGTGACATGCGCGTCACGTGTTCGCCCGCGGGCGGAGGTTGTGGAGGTGTTGCCTGGCAACGACGGGCAAGCTAAGGGGTCGAAGAGGAGCCGCGGAGGCTGTGGTGGCTGCGGCAGCTTCTGCTTCCCTGGTCTTGGCGAGGCCCGCGGGGCGGACGCGGTCAGGACGCGGAAGGGGAGACACCGTTCCTGTTTCCCACCGTCCCTTTGTGAGCCCTGGGCTCGACCGCTTATATTATTAGTGCTTTGAAAGGAGAAGGGAATTCGGTCAGGTATTCTGATGTTGAACTTGGAGAAAAAAAAATGGAAATACTTCTTAACCTAAGACTGGCAAACGAAGACGGAGTGTTTGTTTACCTTAAGGAATATTTGTTTCCTTTCACTCCCTAATCTGGAATGAATGGCTATGCCACAGCCTACCCCATCCTGATCCCCATCCTAGAATGGGTGTGAAAAAGGCTTATGGGACTTCCAACTTCTATTTTAAATTATATTTTATTATCATTTTCATGAGAATTAGTTTTTGCATCTGTAAATACAAACATACCTAAATAAATATTTGATTCAGGGGGCACCTGAGTGTCTCAGTGGGTTAAAGCATCTGCCTTCAGCTCGGGTCATGGTCCCAGGGTCTGGATGGAGCCCCGCGCCTGGCTCTCTGCTTAGCGGGGAGCCTGCTTTCTGCTCCTCTCTTTGTCTGTCTGCCTCTCTGCCTGCTTGTGATCTCTGTCAGTCAAATGAATAAATAAAATCTTTAAAAAATATATTTGATTCAGCATTCAGGTTTTGTTCACATCAAACTTTACTTATTATAGCCGACACTTGTTTTTAGTAACTATTTCTACCAAGTCATTTTCCTCCATCAGACTTTACAGAAGTAAAGTTTCAGCCACTGCCAATTTCTCCCATAATAGTCATTATAAATTGCATAAAAACCTGATAATATGTACTATTTTTTGCAAATTAATAAGAATTGTGACCCAATTCCTTCAAATATTCCAGAATTGTCCAGGAATGATCTATTGCATAATTAATTCTTTCATACAATCCTGATCATGTTGCATACATGACTAAGAGCAAACTGACAGGGTCAAAACAGTGGGCTTAAAATATCCTTCCAGTCAATGCAAAGTCAATCATCCTCTTCATTAACACACCTAAAATGCAACACTACAAAGAGAAGAAAATAGTGATTTTTCTCCATACTCATCTTTTACTATAGAAAATAGGTTACAAGGCTAGTTGCCACAACCTGCTTGACTTTTTCTGCTGCTCCTGGCAGCAGATGTTCCATGAAGGCAGGGAGAGTATCTTTCACTGCTATACCTTATGCCTCGACCATGCCTGAGAAGCAAAAAAGTTGGCTTATCTATGGCTTGTGGATCTGTAAGAAGTGGAAAAGTCCCTTTAGATATCTAGAGGGATCTGTAAGTTAGGCTGTACTCATGGAGACAATGCTAGGATGAGTCCTGGCTCAGCCATTTCTATCTAGGCAATTTACTTCACATTTCTGAATCTCTTCATCCACCTAAAAGAAAGATAGTAGCTACTGAATAGTTTCAAGATGAAATGAAATAATGCTGGCCTAGCACTTTAAAGTGCCCAATACATACAGTGCTCAATAAATATTAACCATATATGACCTTTAGCAAGAGGTAGTGATATAGGAGGTCAGAGTCCTGAGGGAAACGCAACTGACAGCTTGAATGGGTTCAGGACCCGGGTCTGGACTCTTGCCACCTGGACTGGAGTTGAGCATTGCCAGCAAGGAAACTTAGCACAGCCACAAAAAAATCTTTGCATTTCGAATGGAAGGCTACCAATAAGGGAATTTCTCACGGATGACCAGGTCTTCACTCCAAGGCGAGTATTGGCCATATGGCAGCAGGTTAATTCCGCATTATGTTTGTGGTGATGGCGACTCCTAGTATACTACCTGTCCACTGCCTCAGCCCACATAGGAAAATTGCCTGCCCTCTCCTAGTGTTTGTGGGAAAGAAAGAAGTCACCACCAAATGGCTGAACATATCTAGTTTTTCAGTTAGGGTTTCACTGCAAACAAAATGCATTGGTAAGTAGGACAAGATATACTATAATTATTGCTATAATTACATATGACTCTATAACAGCATATCATCCAACACAGTGCGTATACTAGAGTTCTCCCTAGAGTGATGAACACAAGGAATAACAGGACACTTGCAAACAGAGAAAGAGGTGAATAATCACCTCTTAACCAATCATCATAACAAAGCTATGATGTGGTAAAGCCAGCCTCGTATTTACATCTCCTGACTAAACATCTTTTCCTTTTTATTGATAACTATCAAAATGTGGTTTCACTATATCTGTTTATTCTCTTGATTTTGGCCTTCCTATGCTATGCTAAATGACACTCTTGCTTCACTTAGTATTTTTCATATTTCAAAAGTAGAGCCAATAGGATATTCAGATTGATTAGAGGTATTTGTTAAAGGAGTGAAGGATGACTCCAAGGTTTTTGGCCTGTACAACCAAAGGAATGGACTGTCATTTACTTAGATGGAGAAGGGTGTGAAAATTAATAAAGGGAAACCTCACTAAAATGGAGTTGGGATGGGGCACCTGGGTGGCTCAGTGGGTTAAGCCTCTGCCTTTGGCTCAGGTCATGATCTCAGGGTCCTGGAATGGAGCCCCACATGGGGCTCTCTGCTCATCCCGGAGCCTACTTCCCCCCACCCCAGCCTCTCTGCCTACCTGTGATCTCTGTCAAATAAATAAATTAAAATATATATATATATATATTTAAAATGGAGTTGGGAGGCCAGAAGAGGGAGCTCTTGTGCCATACCACTCATCAATAACTGGAAGAATTACCTATTACCCTGACAGAAAAACACGTAACAGGAAAGAATTATCAATTACAGGTCCCAATAGGAAAAGATGTACAGCATATCTCCTATATGAAACTATGCCAGCAATTCAGCCAATAAGAAACCCTCATCACTGGGGTGCTTGGGTGGCTCAGTGGGTCAAAGCCTCTGCTTTCTGCTCAGGTCAAGATCTCAGGGTCCTTTGAGCCCTGCACCAGCTCTCTGCTCAGCAGGAAGTGTGCTTCCCCACCTCTCTCTACCTGCCTCTCTGCTTACTTGTGATCTCTGTCTGTCAAATAAATAAATAAATAAAATCTTGGTGTGGGGGGGGGGGGACTCCATCGCCCTGAATTCTTGCTTTTCTCCAATGGACTTCTTTTTAAAAAAAAAAAAAAAAAAAACCCACTTCCTCCTTCATCTCCATAAAATAATGTTCCTCTTTTCTAAGACGAGCCTAAAGTTTTTGCTAAACCTTGCTTCTCCTGAATTGCAATTCTCTGCTATTCCCAAATAAATTCACTTTTGTGGTAAAATAACTGACTTACATTTTTAAAGTCAAAAAAGGGTATGTGCAGGCTGGCAGGAAAAAAAAATCAAGAATTTGATTTTGGACATGCTAAATTTGACATGCCTGTCTATTAGCCGTCCAAATAGAGGTGTACAGTTAGCAACTGCACAGAAGACACTAGAATTCTGAGGAGAGCTACAGAGACATGAATTGATTGGTCGGTAGTATCTAGGGCTACAAGATTGGATGACATCACACAGAAAAGCAACTTTCATACCTTCTGATGTCAACCCAGGATACAAAATACATTTTTCATACTGAACAAACACATGTTGATAACTTAAAAGTTTCAAAAAGCAAATCTACAATAACTTAAAAGTTTCAAAAAGCAAACCTACCCTCTATAATTCACTATTTCCTTTCTTTTCCACTTTATTCTGTTCTATTTTTTAAAACTTCTCCCAACTCAACTGATTTGACAGAGTAACAGAACAGTATGGTGTTACAGTTTGAAAATCACTGAAAGTTGCTGACCAAGGACATGAATTGCATAATTGCAGGGGAAATTAAAGATCCAAAGGCTGCTCATGTAGCACTTTGGAGATGGGGAGACTAGCCAAGAAAACAGCAGTAACAGCTTAAGTTAAGAGGAGAAAAATGAAATAGAGTTCTAAAGGCTAAGTGAAGAAAACTTTCTAGGGAGAAGGAAGTGCCTCAGTGTGTCATTTCATTTGCTGCTGAGAAGTTGAGTAAAATGAGAAGTGACCTTTGGATTTAGCAATTGAGAGATCTTTGAGAACTTGAGAACAGAGCAATTAAGATAAAGTGATAGGGATACAAGCCATATTGCAGAGATAGAATATGGTGACAGGAAGCAGATTTCCTTTTGCTGCAAAGACAAACAGGGGAAGGGAACAACAGCAGGCCAGAGATGTGGGGGTTAGGTATTTTGTTTAAATATTTATACACTAATATAGAAGTGGTCCAGTGATGAGAAAATATCAATGCAGGAGAGTGACAAACATAGGAAGGAAATCCTTGAGTTAGCTGTAAGGGTCATCCATAGATAGATGAGCAAGGGGAGTGGGAAGGCACAGATACAGTTTGGTATGTTTGTTGTTAGATGCATATAGAATTTCTTTTCCAGGGTGCCTGGGTCACTCGGTCAGTTAAGCATCTGACTCAATTTCAGCTCCGGTCATGATCTCAGAGTCCTGGGATTGGGGCCCCATGTGGGGTTTTTCACTCAGTATGGAGTCAGTATAGAGTTGACTCACTATGGAGTCAAAAAAAATTTTTTTCTTTTCCAATTGTTCCCAGTTTAACAAAATAAGAAGTTGAGAGTGAAGACAGGGAGCGGGGTGTTGGTGGTTTGAGAAGAGGATAAAAACCATCCAGGAGTGCCACATCCCAGCCCAGCCTTATGAATTCCTATGAATGATGATATGATGATAATGATGATGATTATCTGCCTCCTGGTTTTCATCGTTGCCTCCTCCAATGTTTTTCTACACAGTCACCAAACTGATTTTTTAAAACTTAAGTCCAATTATGTAAACCTCCAATATCATCCCAATTCAGAATAAATCCAAAGTTCATACCTATCAAGTCTTTCATAATGTAGTTCCTTATTTCCTGTTTTCCCCCTTACTTGCTTTGTTCTAGCTGCCAGACTTCCTTGCTATTTCTTGGTTTCCTCAGGCTTAGAACACTTCCCCCATTTCCTCTCTTCCTTTGTGACTTTACATAAATGTAACTTTCTCATAGTGGAGGTCTCAGACCACCCTTTCTAAAACAGCTCCTATCTGTGTCACTCTATTGTGTTTGGCTTTTGTTCTTAGCCCTTAATACCATTTGTGGCAGACATTCACAACTCATTGAATATCCATTCCCCACCACCCCCCTAACTCTGGCAATTGGGTAAAGCCATATGACTAGCTCTAACCAATGGGTTGTGAGCAGAATGTATATACACTTCTACACAAAGTCAATGAAAAGACAATGGGCAACCCTCTAGCCCTCTCCCCCCTGCTGCAGCAACCCTAAAGAATACACGTTACATTGGCAAAATCATACAATGGAATTAGCCTGAATTGCCTCATCAGGTAGCTACCCTGGGAAGTTGCTTGGCTCACTGAATTTTGCATGGATGAGGAATAAAAGTTAATCTGTTAGTTACCACAGCAATATATAGAATCTATTATGGTCTGAATTGTGTCTCCCCAAAATTTATACATTGAACCCCTAACCTCTGGAGGCCAATGTGAAGTGGTCCTGGCCAGCTATCAGGAAGTTAGAGACTTGTCCTGGCAGCACTCCGCAAGAAGCCAGATCAAACCGGACAGATCCAAGATGGAGGATACCGTGACAGGAAACCTCTGACCAAATTAGGAAGAAAAAGCACAAAACTCAGCTTCTTGCCCCCAAGTAATAACTATTCTGCTCCCTAGTTAACAACCATCTATAAAAGATAGAAACCCAAGACACAAAATAATGGAAAAAACATTCCATGCTCATAGATTGGAAGAATAAACATTGTTAAAATGTCTATGCTGCCCAGAGCAATCTACACTTTCGATGCCATCCTGATCAAAATACTATTGGCATTTTTCAAAGTGCTGAAACAAACAATCCTAAAATTTGTATGGAACCAGAAAAGACCCCGAATCACTAAGGAAATGTTGAAAAAGAAAAAACTGGGGGCATCATGTTGCCTGATTTCAAGCTATATTAGAAAGCTATGATCTCCAAGATAGCATGGTACTGACACAAACACAGAGACATAGATCAGTGGAACAGAGTAGAGAGTCCAAATATGGACCTGCAACTCTGTGGTCAAATAATCTTCGACAAAGCAGGAAAAAATATACAGTGGGAAAAAAGACAGTCTCTTCAATAATTGGTGCTGGGAAAATTGGACAGCCACATTCAGATGAATGAAACTGACCATTCTCTTAAACCATACACAAAGATAAACTCAAAATGGATGAAAGACCTCAGTGTGAGACAGGAATCCATCAAAATCCTAGGAGAACATAGGCAGTAACCTCTTTTGACATCGGTCTCAGGAACTTCTTTCCAGACATGTCTCCAAAAGCATGGGAAACAAAAGTGAAAATGAACTTTTGGGACTTCATCAAGATAAAAGGCTTTTGCACAGCAAAGGAAGCAGTCAACAAGACAAAGAGGCAACCTATGGAATGGGAGAAGATATTTGTAAATGACACTACAGACAAAAGGCTGACATACAAGATCTATAAAGAACTTCTCAAACTCAACACCCAAAAAACAGATAATCAAGTCAAAAAATGGACAGAAGGGGTGCCTGGGTGGCTCAGTTGGTTAAGTGGCTGCCTTCGGTCATGATCCCAGCGTCCTGGAATCAAGTCCCACATCTGGCTCCTTGCTCGGCAAGGAACCTGCTTCTCCCTCTGCCTCTGCCTGCCTCTTGGCCTACTTGTGATCTCTCTCTCTCTCTCTCTCTGAAAAATAAATAAATAAAATTTTTTAAAAAAGTGGACAGAAGACATGAACACACACTTCTCCAATGCATACAAATGGCGAGCAAACACATGAAAAAAATGTTCATCATTAGCCATCATGGAAATTCAAATCAAAACCACATTGAGATACCACCTTACACCAGTTAGAATGGCAAAAATTAACAAGGCAAGAAACAACAAATGTTGGAGAGGGTGTGGAGAAAGGGGAACTCTCTTACACTGTTGGTGGGAATGCAAGTTGGAGCAGCCACTTTGGGAAGCAGTGTGGAGGTTCCTCAAAAAATTAAAAATAGAGCTACTCTATGACCTAGAAATTGCACTACTGGGTATTTACCCCAAAGATACAGATATAGTGAAAAGAAGGGTCATATGTGTACCCCAATGACATAGCAGAAATGTCCACAAAGCCAAACTGCGGAAAGAGCCACGATGCCCTTCAACAGACAAATGGATAAAGAAGATATGATCCATATATACAATGGAGTGTTACTCAGCCATCAGAAAAGATGAATACCCAACTTTTGGATCAACATGGATGGAACTGGAGGAGATTAGGAGACTTTCAAGCAGAGAAAGTCAATTATCATATGGTTTCACTTATTTGTGGAACATAAGAGATTGCACGGAGGACATTAGGAGAAGGAAGGGGGAAATTAAAGGGGTAGGCTCAGAGAGGAAGACAAACCATGAGAGACTATGGACTCCGGGAAACAAATTGAGGGTTTTAGAGGAGAAGCGGGTAGGGGATGGGTTAGCCTGGCAATGGGTATTAAGGAGGACATGTATTACATAGAGCACTGGGTGTTATACACAAGCAATGAATCATGGAACACTACATCAAAAACTAATGATATACTGTATGGTAACTAACATAATAAAGAGAGAGAGAGAGAGCTTGGGGGGGAGGGGCAGAAGAAGAGGGAACGAGAGTCACAAGCAGACTCTGAATCCCAATGCAAGGCTGGATCTTACAATCTTGAGATTAGGACCTGAGCTGAAATCAAGAGTCAGATGCTTAACTGACTGTGCCACCCAGGAGCTCCTGCTTTCAATTTTTAAATCAACCCAAATACAAGGCAAAAAAGGCAATAATATCACTTAATATTACTAGGTCACTAAAAAGACTTAGCACATCCTTAAAGTTTTTTTTTTTTAATCATTCAACAAATACTAAGGGCTTCTCTCTGCAATGCTTGGGAACAAGGATAGACAGACAGGAGGGCAATTCCTACTCTGATGGACTTGCCATCTTATGCAATTCAAATGATCACAGAAATATCAAAATAATATTGTGGTACATACCATGAAAGAAATGTATATGGTAGGAAGAGGAATGGTACTGACTTAGACAAGAATACATCAGGGAAGGCTTCTTTCAGGAAGTAATGACGAAGTACGCATCTGAAAAACCACTGGGTATTAAGGAGAAAGAAACAGGCTGGGAATACTAAAAGAAAGTCAATGTGAGCAAATTTCAGAAAGCAGGGGGAAACCATGCAATTTGAGACTGGAGAAATTGGTGGCGGCTAAATCACAGGGGCCTTACTAGGAAGAATTATTAAGAATTTGGGTCTTTATTCTAAGAACATAGAAGTCACTAATATATTTCAGGCACTGGTGTGCTCAATTTTTGGTTCTCGAGTTCACAAGTGTAGAAAATGGGGTTATATAAAGGACACAGAAGTAACTCAAGAATCCCAGCTAGGGACATGGGGAGTTAGAGAGGAGAAGGGAGTTGGGGGAAATTGGAAGGGGAGGTGAACCACGAGAGACTATGGACTCTGAAAAACAATCTGAGGGTTTTGAAGGGGCAGGGGGTGGGAGGTCGGGGTACCAGGTGGTGGGTATTATAGAGGGCACGGATTGCATAGAGCACTGGGTGCGGTGCAAAAATAATGAATACTGTTATGCTGAAAATAAATAAAAAATAAATTAAAAAAAAAAAAAAAAGAATCCCAGCTAGGAAGCTTAAGCAGTTACAACAGCTCAGGTAAAAGCTATGGTGATAGGGACAAGAGTAACTGCAGAGGAGTGAGTGAATTTGACATAAATACTCTAACTATAAAGAACTGACCAGTATGGACTAAATACATGTGTGTCCTTCAAATTGTTAAACCCTACCTGGTGTGGCTGTTTCTGGATTAAGGAAGTAACTGAGATGAAGTGAGGTCATAGAGTAGGGCCCTGGTCCCATAGGATTAGTGCTCTTGTAAAATAAGACACTGGAGAGTTCCATGTATGCACACACTGAAGAAAGGCCATGAGGATGCAATGAGAAGGCAGCTCTCTGAAAGCCAGGGTAAGAGATCTTACCAGAAAACCACCCTGCTGGACAGACCTTGATCTGGGACTGCTAGCCTCCAGAACCATGGAAAATTAATTTCTGTTGTTTAAGCCACCCAGTCTATGGTATTTTGTTACAGCAACCTCAGCAGACTAATACACTAATAAAAATTGGGGAGTACAGAGGTAATGAGTTATCAGGTTAAATTCCTGATCTGTAATAATGGGGTGTCAAAAAATTATGTCTAAATATATTGGCTAGTGTTATGATAGTAACTACCAGAAAAACTAAAACAGAAACTTTTAAGAGGTGGGGGGAGGAGGTTGTCCATGGTGAAATTTCAACTTTCGTTTTTTATCCTTATGTATTTTTTAAAAAATCATTAAAAATAATAAAAATCATTTTTCAAAAATCACTTTCATCAACCATTCTTAAAGTCTAACATAGTTTTCAAAGAAACATGAGATACCTTTATTCCTAAATTTCAGTCATTCACATCTACTGTTACGATGTTATACATACTCTTGCTTGTCAATTTTCAATCAACTTTTTTTTTAATATTTTAATGCAATGTCTTTTTTTTTTTAAGATTTTATTTATTTATTTGACAGAGAGAAATCACAAGTAGATGGAGAGGCAGGCAGAGAGAGAGAGAGAGGGAAGCAGGCTCCCTGCTGAGCAGAGAGCCCGATGCGGGGCTCGATTCCAGGACCCTGAGATCATGACCTGAGCCGAAGGCAGCGGCTTAACCCACTGAGCCACCCAGGCGCCCCTCAACTTTTTTTTTGTATCAATTTATTTTCAACTTAAGCTACTTGAGTCATTTCATGATAAACATTAAAAGTATATAAATAATTTTTAAAATTTCATTCATGTGTCACTTAAAATCTTGTGTTTCAAGATAGGTACAGAGTTCATACTTTGGAAAACCCCACTAGAAAGGAGATTGGATTCTCTATCCTGATGGCTTAAAACCACATTAAACATACATCAGGAAATCAATTCCTGTATTCTGTTATAATTAAATCCTTCCACAAGTGAGAACACATGAAATTTTAAAACATCTAAGTATATAGTTGAAATTCTCATGTTAGAATGATTAAAAAGCACTAAACTTAACTTGAAAAATATTTATTAAACATTTTAACTTTTAATGTTGCTAAAACCAAATACTTACTGTTTAAAAATAAAATTCAGAGAGGGTTCCTGGGTGGCTCAGTGGTTAAGCATTCAAATCTTAACTTCAGCTCAGGTCATGATCTCAGGGTCAAGAGGGAGCCCTGTGTAGGGCTCTAGGCTGGGTGTGGAGCCTGCTTGAGATTCTCTCTCTCCCTCTGCCCACCCCCTCAAAAAAAAATAAAATCCAGAGGGGCGCCTGGGTGGCTCAGTGGGTTAAGCCGCTGCCTTCGGCTCAGGTCATGATCTCAGGGTCCTGGGATCGAGTCCCGCATCGGGCTCTCTGCTCAGCGGAGAGCCTGCTTCCCTCTCTCTCTGGCTGCCTCTCCGTCTACTTGTGATTTCTCTCTGTCAAATTAATAAATAAAATCTTTAAAAAAAAAAAAATAAAATCCAGAAACTGAATTTTATCACATAAAATTAGTTTAGTTATATAAAACAATATGAACACCTTGATTTTTGGTCACAATTAAGCTGTTCCATATAATTAATTTATTTAACTAATGTTTAATCTGGGTCTACATGCAAAGCACTCTGATGATTACTGGGGTTGGAAAGACAGATCTAAGATCTGCAAAATTATGATAACCTCTTTGTAAGAATTTAAAGCATAAAGAAATGCTTTCCAATGATATTATTTCTGGAATTTGACTGGTTTCTCTCTCAGTGACTTAAAAACTAGTATGACAAGGACCAAAAACTCACTTTTAACCATAATCTTTGATGGACTTAAAACAAGACTTATTTCTACATGGTCTTAGTTTAAAAAGCATAGTGCACTGAGCATATATCAATACCCTAACCATTCATATTTATTGTAGAATAAATATGTTTTGTCCTTTTACAGAAGCCTATCCATGCAATAGATTTTAAATGTCTAAAGTACATGTTGTCTTGATAAGTGGGGGAGGAAAACTGAATTACTCAACACAAATGTAAGTATTTTCATTAGTTTATATAGCTTGCCCTAAAAACCATCACCATCGGGGCATCTGGGTGGCTCAGTGGGTTAAGCCTCTGCCTTCAGCTCAGGTCATGATCCCAGGGTCCCGGGATCGAGCCCTACATCGGGCTCTCTGTTCAGCAGGGAGCCTGCTTCCTCCTCTCTCTCCCTGCCTGCCTTTCTGCCTACTTGTGATCTCTCTGTCAAATAAATAAATAAAATCTTAAAAACAAACAAACAAACAAACAAACCATCGTCATCAACCCCTAATTGTATCACTCCTCCACTAGTATCTTTCCCACTTGTAAATGTATTTCCTTCCTGACCAGGAGCATCTTGAAATGTCTTCAGAAGGATGAAGGCTCTTTATCCATTTAACATTCTATCTCTTTTTAAGAAGTAGCAGGAAGAGTAGAACTCTCCAGTTCATTCACCCCTTTGTGGAGAAAGAGACCCTGCAGAGCACCTAAATTAGCCTCAGGTACCATTGTAGATCCAACTTGGGTGGGGCTAGAGTTGCAAAATCTATTTGGGTTGCCTGCCACCTGTTTACCAGGGATCAGGATCTGATTCAACTAAGCTTTCATGAAAGGAATGAACTCTCAAAAGCTTATATTGGTTATATTGCTTACATCTGGGGAACAGGGCCCTTATATCCTAGAAGAATACCTTTATACGGATAGTCATTTTTTCCAATTAGAATAAATTACTGATTTATTTAATGAAATCATTGAGGGTATTATGCCAAGCAAAATCAGTCAGTCAGAGAAAGACAAATATAGGATTTCACTCATGTAGAATTTAAGAAACAAAACAGATGAACATAGAAGAAGGGAAGGAAAAATAAGATAAAAACAGAGAGGGAGGCAAACCATAAGAGATGCTTAACTATAAACTATATATAAACTATTTATAAACTATAAACTGAGGGTTGCTGGAAGGGAGGTCATTGGGGGTTTGGGGTAACTGGGTGATGGGCATTAAGGAGGGCACGTGATGTGATAAGCACTGGGTATTACATGCAACTGATGATCACTAAATTCTACCTCTGAAACTAATAATATAGTATACATTAATTAAATTGAATTTAAATAAAAAAAATTTTTTAAGTTATAAAAGAAAAATTTTGTAAATAATCAAATAATCAAACTCATAATGAAAATGAATATTTATTTGAATTTCTCCTGGTAATAGCACTCAACTTATAAGAAAAACAAATCAAGTTGTAAGATTTTGTTTTAAATGTAGCCATTTTTCAAAAAGTGAAAAGTTGGATTCAGTATTTAATGGCAACAACTGAGACCCCTTGTATTGTAAAACTACTCAAAAATACTACTCAAAAAGTAGTATTTTAAGAAATATATAGTATGATTAACATGATGTGTTTTATAGAATGGATACATATCTGAATGCCAATCTGAATATGGAAGAAATATACATGTGTTAAAATCACACTGAGAAACAAAATGTTCTTTTTTTATAAAAAGTAGCTTGAAATAAAAAGGAACTTGCTGGCAAACTCAATAAATTTTCACACATGGGATTTAAAAAAAAAAAACAAATCCCCACCCCCCGCCCCACACCCCTCAAAAAAGTGGTGGATGTGATTAGAGCCGCTGCATGGCGGCACATTTCTGTACAATGTGGAAGCTGGTTACATGGTCAGTGATAACTTCCTAAAGTGCATCTTTTGAAGACTTGTCTATGAAATTGCAATATCAAATATAAAATAGTTAACACAAGACATGCAATAACAAAGCTAAATCATTATAAAGTTTTTAAAACTACTTTTTAAAACTTTCGATTCACCAAAGGATAAAGATGTCAAATACAGTAGTATTCTTTCTCCAACAGTATGCATTGTATGGTTTTGTCATTTGGCAAATCTTTTAGAGTCGAACAAAAATAATGCAGTCTGAACAATACTTCTTCTGTCATTGTAATACAATTCCTAGGCGCAGAGCAAGAGCTAGATTTTTGGAAGTTTGGGTGCGTTAACCACAGGATTTGCCTCCTGTAAGTATCTCCTCCCTGCACTCTTGTAATCATAGGTGCAGCCGTGAGTTTCTGCATAGCGATGAGATGCACAGAAGTTGTTTCCACATCTAAAGCACAAAAAAAGTCCATGTGAATGGTCACATTTCTATAGAGGCTCATCTCTTTGGAAGATCAGAGCTTGATTTCAGGTATCCAACAGGAGCCCTCTGATTCTCTTAGCAATTTCCATCACTGACATTTCCCTTGTGTTCATAAACCAGCACAAGTACCCCAAAAAGAAAAAGTTAACTGTCCATGAATATGAGTTTGTAATAAAGAACCTATTATGAAATGAAACCGGATACAGATCTTTATGAAGCAGTAAAACTGCAAAAGCTGGCAAATATGTCTATCATTTCTCTTATCTAGTAAACCTGGGAGAACTGAATTTGTGAGAAATTCAGTCTCAAAAGAAAATCACATAAAACCTAATTATTAAAGGACTTTTAAATATTTCTAACAAATAAGATGAGCTATTTCTATTTGAATAAAAAGTACTCTGTGAAGTAGCAGCTCATTTTAATGCCTGCACTCAAACTAAGGGCAGATACTATCCTCAGAGCATATTAATCAATGCTAATGAGATAATTATGAGAAAACTCATTAATTTTTGTGAATGTATTATTCATGTTTTCAAATTAAACTGTACCATATAATAGTTAAATTAACAGTACAATAAATTTAGTCCCTTTTGTGTTCAATTTCAAATAGAATCTTGGAGGATGGGTTCTTCCAAAGTTATATTAAAAAAAAAACAAGCATATCTATCATGTGACAAAGAAAGTCTATTCTCCCATTGATTTAAATCTCCTAACTTGAAGTAACAGGAGAGGATCTCATGATTTATAAACTCAGGAGCTGTCTACTTACTCTTCAGCCAATTAGGAGCTGAACTGAGGACTGCTATTTGAATATCATCTTAATGATGTTAATGAATAGCCAGTTTAAAGAGTGTTTTATACTGTATCCCTACACTGGGTCACCACAAAGAAAGCATCTCAGCTTTTCCAGCCAGCCAACCTGCCTGCATTCGTAGCTAGTAGCCAGTCCAGTTTTCTTCCCACAAAGGAAACAATGCTTTGTTGCTTTCTTCTTTGTCTGAATGGGGGCATTCACAGGTGGGAGGTGATGAGTACATTCTCCTGTTTAAAGAAAGGATACCCTGATTAATACAGGCACAGGATTTTAAATGTGAAATAGTATTAGGCAAAACATGAAACACATCCCTGTCACAGGAAACTTCCTTGCCATAAGAAATTAATTTGTGTTATTTTTATATACAAAATTAACTATAGAATCTACAAGTGAAGATCCAATAGAACTGTTATAGGTTTCTTCTGACTGAGACTTGTATTTTCAGGACTTCTGTACACACTGGCACGTTTCTGATTACTTCCAACGACAATTGGTAATTGTAAAGTATATCAAACTTTGACAGAGAATCAAAAGAAAATGTCTGGGTCAAAATCATCTTTATGAGGCCTCTGAAACAATGTAACCCTATTCTTTTACACCAAGAAGGAACACCAGAGTATCATGAAACTGGTCTTTTAGTCCTGATTACCATTGAAATTATATTCATCAAACTACAAGTAAGTTATTTATTCTTTTTTTTTTTTTAAGGTTTTATTCATCTGAGAGAGAAAGACAGGGAGAGCACAAGCAGAAGGAGAGGCGGCACAGAGAAGCTGACTCCCCGGACTCCCCAGTCTCCTAGCTGAGCTGGCAGGTTAATGGGCTTGATCGCAGGACCTGGAGATCACAATCTGAGCCAAAGGCAGTTGCTTAACCATCTAAGCCACCCAGGCGCCCCTATTTATTCTTTCAAAACTTCAATTTATTCATTTTTAAGACAATGTAACATGTATTTTTCTCCCTTAGGTTTCTAGGTGTTTTAAGGTCAACTCAGTTCTCACACGTAAAAAACATTCTGAAAAATTTAAATGTTATAATTATATTAAATATCCCATAATCAACAGTAATTAATATGGTACACTGCTCAATTTCACAGTACTACTACCTTCCCAAAAAATATTTACTAAATTTTGTACTATTGTAACAACTTGATTTTTTAAAAAAGATTTTATTTATTTATTTGACAGAGAGAAACACAGCGAGAGGGGAAACACAAGTAGGGGGAGTGGGAGATGGAGAAGCAGTCTTCCCACCAGGTAGGGAGCCTAGTGTGGAGTTCGATCCCAGGACTCTGGGATCAGGATCTGAGCCGAAGGCAGATGCTTAATGACTGAGCCACCCAGGTGCCCCATAACTTGATTTTTTAACTTAAAAAAAAAAAACAGAAAACAATTGCATTGATGTGGATGGAACTGGAGGGGATTCTGCTAAGTGAAATAAGTCAAGCAGGGAAAGACAATTATCATATGGTTTCATGTAGAACATAAGGAATAGTGTGGATGACCACAGGGGAAGGGAGGGATAACTGAATGGGAAGAAATCAGAGAGGGAGATAAACCATAGGAGACTCTGAACTCCGGGAAACGAACTGAGGGTTACAGAAGGGACAGGGGTTGGGGGAAGAGGTAACAGGGTAATGGTATTGAGAAGGGCATGTGTGGTGATGGGCACTGGGTGTTATACACAACTAATGAACCACAGAACACTATACCAAAAGCTAATGATGTATTGTATGTCGGCTAATTGAACATAATTTTTAAAAAAGCACATGTCATCACATAAGAAATAATTAAATCAGGGGTGTCTGGGTGGATCAGTTGGTTAAGCCTTTGACTCAGGTCATGATCTCAGTGTCCTGGGATCAAGTCCCACATCAGGATCCCTGCTCAATGTGGAGTCTGCTTCAAATTCTTTCTCCCTCCCCACCTGTCCCACCGTCCCTTCTCTCATTGTCTCCAAAATAAATAAATATAATCTTTAAAAAGAAATAAAAAGAAAAGAAAAGAAATAATTAAATCTTTATTTTTAACTTTCATTTTTTCAGTGTTCCAAGATTGTTTATGCATCACATCCAGTGCTCCATGCAATACGTGCCCTCCTTAATACCCACCACCAGGCTCACCCAACCCTCCAACCCTTTCCTTCCAAAACCTGTTTGTTTCTCAGTGTCCACAGTCTCTCATCGTTCGTCTCCCCCACTGATTTCCCCCAACGCCCTTCTCTCCATCTCCCAATGTCCTCCATATTATTCCTTATACTCCACAAGTGAAACCATGAGATAACTGACTCTCTCTGCTTGACTTATTTCACTCAGCATAATCTCCTCCAGTCCCGTCCATGTTGATGCAAAAGTTGGGTATTCATCCTTTCTGATGGAGGCAAAATACTCCATTGAATATATGGACCATATCTTCTTTATCCATTTGCCTGTTGAAGGGCATCTTGGCTCTTTCCACAGTTTGGTGACTGTGGCCGTTGCTGCTATGAACACTGGCCCTTCTTTTTACTACATCTGTATCATTGGAGTAAATACCCAGTAGTGCAATTGCAGAGTGCTAGGGTAGCTCTATTTTTAATTTCTTTCTTTTATTTTATTTTTAATTTCTTAAGGAACTTCCACACTGTTTTCCAAAGTGGCTGCACCAACTTGCATTCAATTTCTTTTCATTACTAAGTGAAATACTCTTACAACTGAGCAAAATTCCAACAAACCTGACTCAAGCATACAGGCTCAAAGTCACTGCCCACAGTTGTTAACAATAGCAGTACAAGCACACTGTGCCTTGTGGCACTAAAAGGCCAAGAAGCAAGAAACAAACAAAGAAAACAAAAACAAGGGGGAAAGAATGAGAAGAAAAATGATAGTCTCAATGGTACTGGTACCTATTCACTACTGAAGAAGGTTTGGAAGGCCTGGGCTAAATGTTTATATGGCATTGAAAATCCTTCAAGCGTTCAAAAAATTGTAATTACAATGAATTGGTGCTATACCTTTTGCCACCCAGATTGGGGACTGGATATATAAACCCAGGAAAATTAAGTCAGCTTTATTACCAGCCTGAAATACTTTCCTAGATCTTGCCTAAAATTATACACAAAATTGGACACTAACTGAATGACTCCTTATGGTAGAAACAAAACTGAAAACAAAGTGAATGGCTCCCAATAGTGCCATGATGCTAACTCAGCTAATAAACACTTTCTTCTTCAAGTACACTTAGAGTTATTATCAAGAAGAAGGTGATGGGGTACTTTCCACTTCTTAAAAAATGAAAGTAAGATAAGCATTTGCAAAGGACACACAGAAGAGGCATATAGTACCAGATATCCTCTGAAACTTATCTAATTGCAATTATCTTTGAAATTCAGGTTTAGAATATCCTTCTAATAATTTAGATAATAATTTGGTTCAGTGTAGTCGTATTTTCATTTTTTTTCTTTCCTTGGAATTGCTTTACTTAATGTTTCCCAAACTGTTTTCATTCAAGAACTTTTGTGAATGTGCAGAAACATACAACACAGTAGTGACAAGAATGAGTTTGCAGGAACACAAATGCAGTCTTCTTCTATGAGAGTAGTTTCCATATATGCTTCTATCTTTTTACATAAATAAAACTTTTTAAATAAATCTTTTATTTTAAAAAATATTTTATTTATTTATTTTTCAAAGAGAGAGAGAGCACTATTTTTCAGAGAGAGAGCAAGCACAAGCGGGGTCCAGAGGCAGGGAGAGGGAGAAGCAGAGAGAAGTCCCTGATACAGTACTCGATCCCAGGGCCCAGGGATCATGACCTGAGCCAAAGGCAGACACTTAGTTGACTGGGCCATCAGGCATCCTTAAATAAATGTTCTAAATAAAACAATTTATAAGTCATCTATTCCATGACAGGATTGATCACTAGTATACATGTTTCCTACTATTTTTTACAGTGCCATCCGGGGTCTTATATGTCCAGTATGATATCTTTCTGACTTCCAGAGCCATTTTCTGTCATTTACCACATCATACCCACTCTTCAATGAAGCACCAGACCCACTCATAGGTGCAATCTCTTCTAAAATGCTCGATTCCACCTTGTCAACCCAGAAAAACTCCACTCATCTTGTAAGAACATATCATCAATTATCAATTCCTCTCTGAAGCCTTCTCTCATGTGCATTGGACATATGAATAAAGAAAATAGAGTAATATAGTAATTCCAATGTGAAAAGTTGCTTTTCAAAACAAGGTTAAAGTTATTTAGAATAACTCACTTGTTTGGTATTTCCTAGCCTAATAACTGATCTAAGACAATGATCTATAAAAATTTACCCAACGGAAAAGATAGCCAACAAAGTAATAAGAGTAGTGTTCTGGATGCCAGTTCTGGATGCTAGTAGGCAGTAATCTCTGCCTAAAAATGATGACTACACGGTGGATAAGATTTCCAAGGGAGACCCTGTAAGTTAAAAGCAAAGAAAACCAATGGAAGAACTTAGCAAATCAATTAAATAAAACTTATATCAAACTCTCACAGACTCAAGGAAATTCAGGATGATACAGTTATTACTGAAATGAAATGGCAGTAAGTTACACAGCTCTGTTCAGGTGATGATAACTGCAGGTAGCAGTTGATGGCTTGACTTAAATGAAATCAACCAAAAGAGTATATACCTGGAGATAAGCAAAAAGCTGGTAAAACAAGTCAAAAAAGAAACTCAGGTTTAAAAAAATGAAACAAAACAAAAATCTACAACAATACGATAGCCCAGAATTAAAAAAAGAAGAAGAAATTTTAAAAAAGAGAAACAAAGGAAAAGAAACAAACTATTTCAAGAAGGGGGGCCACAACAATCAAACAAGATAAGGATACAGAAGTATCCACTGGATTTGAAACTGTGGACATCTTTGGTGACCTCAGCAACAGCAACTTCAGAAGAAGAGTGAGAAGAAAAGAGAAGTACCACCAAAGGCCAAATTAGAATTAAACATAGATATATTACAGTAACATTGTGGTACTGCATAAATAAAGGCAATAAAGAACCCAGAAAAAAAAAAAAAAAGAACCCAGAAAGAAACCTTCACATATAGAGTCAAATGATTTTTGACAAGAACTCCGATGGCCATTCAATGGGGAGAGTATGGTCTTTTTAATAAATGTCACTGGAAAAACTGGATATACACATGAGAAAGAAGAAAGCTGGACCCTGACATTACACCATATACAAAAATATATACATTAAGGAGTTAATTCAAAGTGTATCAAAGACCGACCTATAAGACCTAAAACTATAAAACGCCTAGAAAATATAGGGGGAAAGCTTCATAACAGTGAATTTGGCAATAATTTATTTTTTATTTTATTTTTTAGATTTTATTTGACACAGAGAGAGAGAAGGAGAGAAAGAGAGAACGCACAGAAGCAGGGAGAGTCACAGGCAGAGAGACAGGGAGAAGCAGGCTCTCCACTGAGCAGAGTCCGAGGTGGGGATTGGTCCCAGGACTCTGGGATCTGAGCTGAAGGCAGGTGCTTAACTGACTGAGCCACCCAAGTACCCCTAATTTGTCAATGAGTTACTGGACACAACATCTAAGTCAGAGGCACCAAAGGAAAAAAAAAAAACAGTAAAGCCGGACTTCATGAAGATTAAAAACTATTGTCCATCAAAAGACACTGTCAGGGGGGCGCCTAGGTGGCTCAGTGGGATAAAGCCTCTGCCTTCGGCTCAGGTCATGATCCCAGGGACCTGGGATCGAGCCCCACATCTGGCTCTCTGCTCTGCGGGGAGCCTGCTTCCTCCTCTCTCTCTCTCTCTCTCTCTGCCTGCCTCTCTGCCTACTTGTGATCTCTGTCTGTCAAATAAATAAATAAAATCTTAAAAAAAAAAAAAGACACTGTCAGGGACACCTGGGTGGCTCAGTCAGTTAAGCATCTGCCTTTGGCTCAGGTCATGATCCCAGAATACCAGGATGGAGCTGGGCTTCGGGCACCCTGCTCAGTAGGGAGTCTGCTTCTCCGTCTCCCTCTGCCCTTCACCCTGCTCACACTCTCTCTTTCTCACTCTTTCTTTCAAATAAATAAATAAATAAATAAAATCTTAAAATAAGAAAAAAAGACACTGTCAGAGTAAAATGGCAACCTACAGAACAGAAGAAAATCTTTGCCAATTATATATCTGATAAGGGATCGGTATCCAGAATATATGAAGAATATCTAAAACTCAGCAACAACAAAAAAACCCTAAAACAACCCAATTTAAAATTGGGCAAAACATCTGACAGACATTTCCCCAAAGATGTACAAATAGCTAAGCTCAAAAAAAATATACCTAACGTCACTAATCATCAGGGATGTGATAAACCACAAGGAGATACTACCTTATACCTACTAGGAGGTCCATTATCGAAAAACACACACACAAACAAAAATCCAGAAGATAAGAAGTGTTCTTATGAATATGGAGAAACTGGAATTTGCACACTGTTAGTGGTAATGTAAAATAGTGCAGCCACGATGGAAAACTGTATGGCAATTCCTCAAAAAATTAAAAATGCAATCACCATATGAGCCAGCAATTCTACTTCCAAGTACATACTCAAAAGAATTAAAAAGAGGGTCTCAAAGATGCCCTTCAATGGACGAATGGATAACGAAGATGTGGTCCATATACACTATGGAGTATTATGCCTCCATTAGAAAGGATGAATACACAACTTTCGTATCAACATGGACAGAAATGGAAGAGATTATGCTGAGTGAGATAAGTCAAACAGAGAGAGTCAATTATCATATGGTTTCACTTATTTGTGGAGCATAACAAATATCATGGAGGACAAGGGGTGTTAGAGAGGAGAAGGGAGTTGGGGTAAATTGGAAGGGGAGGTGAACCATAAGAGACTATGGACTCTGAAAAACAACCTGAGGGTTTTGAAGGGGCGGGGGGTGGGGGGAGGTTGGGGGAGCCAGGTGGTGGGTACTGGAGAGGGCACGGATTGCATGGAGCACTGGGTGTGGTGCAAAAACAATAAATTGTTACACTGAAAAGAAATAAATAAAAAAAAAGAAATTATGTTTGCTTCATTGTATTGCCTTTGCTCCTTTGTCTAAGATCAGGGGAAAAAAAAGGAGGGTCTCAAAGACATCTATGGGCAACCATGTTTGTAACAGCCTTCTTCACAAGAGCTAAAATGTGGAAGCAACACAGGTCTCCAGCAACACAGGTCTCCATCTAGAGATACACGGATAAGCAAAATGCTGTATATATACACACAATGGAGTATTATTTGCCTTAAAATGTATGGAAATTCTAACACACACTACAACACAGATGAACCCTGCTAAATGAAGTAAGCCAGACACAAAAAGACAAATGCTATATGGTTCCACTTATATTAGACGCTTAAAGCAATTAAAATTATTCAGAGAGAAAGTAGAATGGTGGCTACTAGAGGCTGGGGTGAGGGGAAAACGAGAAGTTAGTGTTCAATGGATACAGAGTTTCAGTTTTTTCAAGATAAAGAGTTCTGGAAATGGATTCTCCAACAATGTGAATGTGTGACTGTACTTAACGTCACTGGGTTATATGCTTAAAAATGGTTAAGATGGTAAATTTTATGTTATGTATATCTTACCACAATGCAAAATTGAAAAAAGTATATATATTAAGACTTTAAAACTTTGGGTCTTACACAGCAGTGAAAAACAAACCCTAAGTATCTCTTTAAAGGCATAAAACTCATGTGATAACCATAATATATATTATATTGGTTGTCAGATCTGTTTTACAGACTTTTATAAAGTATCCTTGAGAACTCCTCAAGGGACTACAAAAGTGGTACATCTTTGGTAATGAGTTCCCACCCCTAGTCTGGGTATTAAACCATAAAAGATGAGAAAACAACAGCTGCCCTGGAAATAAGGATGGGCCAGTGCACTTTTTTTTTTAATTTATTTTTTATTTTCAGCATAACAGTATTCATTATTTTTGCACCACACCCAGTGCTCCATGCAATCCGTGCCCTCTATAATACCCACCAGGTGGGCCAGTGCACTTTTAAGGTGTTCCTGAAAGAAGGAAGTGCTAATGTTATAGTCACTTCTGCTACTGTGCTTTGGAAAGGGCTGGCTCAAGGACTCTCCTTTCCTTTTACCCAGAAATAATCTGATTCATGAAAAGGAGATCTTAATAAAGCCATCCTTGATATTGGATCATGATATTAAGACACACCTCTCTAGGATACTTTCACAAAACCCACCCAGCAGCCCAGAATGGCTGTAGAGTGGCCAGTAACTGAGAGGGCTGGGAACTACATGTTAGTTCTTCATTCTTCTTGTCTTTTCACATGGACCATATTTTTTCCCAGGCAACAGAGAACTCAATTCCAATTTTTGCCTTATTCTTCAAATATGTCCTACAGTGAGTTTTCATAAGCATTTTCTTAAGTGGAAAAAAGTTTAGGGAGAGTTTACTCCATACATACCACAAAGAATGTTCTTCTTTTCTTATTTCTCTCTGAAAATACAACAGCATGCATAATGAAATCATTGTTAGGCTTATATTTTCAGAATTATCAGCAGCTTACCTACTCTTTTCCCTGCTGCTGTTTTATTTCCATTCATTCCAATACCACGGGGAGACTATAATTAAAACACAAAACATCTACAGTGGTAAGTTAATGAACAGAAGAAAAGATCACTAAACATGAAATACTTGTATTTTTTTAAGACTTTATTTAAATTCATGTTAGTTAACACTTAGTGTATTATTAATTTCAGGGGTAGAATTTAGTGACTCATCAGTTGCATGTAACACCCAGTGCTCATTACATCCCGTGCCCTCCTTAATGTAGGGCACTTAATTACCCCATGCCCCTCCCATATCCCTCTCCAGCAGTTTAAAGACTCTTGTGGTTTTATTTTATCATGGAAATGCTATTAGGCTTTCATTTAATTAACATTTTAATTAAATTAATTTGGACTCTGTTTCTCCAATCGAGCAATATTGTACTTACTATTTTTCCTTAAGAGAATGAAATCTGATGGTATAAATAAAAGTTCTTATTTGGGAAAAATTAATAAAAATATTCAGCATAAAAATATGTCATAAATTGTTTACACAGAATTATTTTCAAATTACAGCTCTCAATTTAGGACTAAAACATTTAAAATTCAAGTCAAATATATTTTCTACAAACTAGATAAACATTGTGAAAGAAACTTATGAAAAGAATTCATCCTTACACTTCCTTACTTACGTAAGCAAAAAAACAAATTTTAAATATGTTGAATGACTATAAAGATAACGAGTAGAACATACTGAAAGGCAAATACTTACTAGAAAAAAATCTGTAGGTTCTACCTGGGGAGAACTTTTCCTAAGATTTTCCTCCTGAAAATGCTGGAGGCTTGTAGACAGCCCGATTCCAGAGGTCCGAAGCCTGCCTGCTCCACGTGTGCTCTGTAAGCTATCTCTGCTTGCGCTCCGGGCCAGTGAAGCAAGAAAACCTATATTATTTACACAACCAACAGGCTCTTTGGAAGCCTTGTTAGCCATTTCTGTGATATCCCGAGCCTCAACTTTAGAAATAACATCAGATCTTTTCCCGGGTGAATCAACTTTAACAGCTCGAAAGCGAGTAGTCCTAGAGAAAGAAGAATCAGTTACATTTCGAACATCCAATGACCGAAGCACGTTTTGTGATGCAGAAGACTGGAGATTCCCAGACTCAAAACATTTGGACTGTCTCTGTGATTTCACCAGAGAATTATGGAGTGACATTGGTGTAGAACAGCGAAGAGGTGACAAGAGTCTATTCTTGTGAGGACTTAATTCACGGTGGTTGAGAACTGTAGTTTCTACTGATTCACCACTCAACATTCTTGCAACATGTTTAAGATGCTGCTCTGCAGCTTTCAACCCTTTATCATCATTAGTGAGTAAGAACTCTGGATTTACCTTCTGTGTGACTTCTAAGCCACTGCTCTGTTCATCAATGTTTCCTTCTCTAAATGTAGCAAATGAGCCCACTTCAGGCAGAAGTGATTCTTCAGTTACACCTTCTTCTGAAGTTGAAAATAAAACAGTGTCATCTTCATTATTAGATGACAAATTTCCTGAAAAGTGTTTTGTCCGCCTAGGCAGGGATGATCCAAGGTGGAGAACAGAATCAGCAAGCTCTTTGTCATTTTCCAATTCCATGTGGGGTATCTGAGGTGATAGTTTGATGCTACTATTGGAATGAGACAGTGTCTTACTCTCCCAGTTGTCATCTTCCTTAAGAAAATCACTAGTGATAGATGATAGGGGTCTATCGGCAGGGGGCAAAGTTGCCAAACTTGAAACTGCATTGTTGGAAGTTTCAGGTAGACATGCATTCCGAGGAGAAGGTAAACAAGACTGCCCAATGTGGGGGAGAACCCTTAACAATCTGTGGCGAGCAGCTGCCGTGGAACTACTAGAAGGTCGAGGAGCTATAGGTGGACGAGGTTTTACCTTGACAGCTTTTTTAGGCTAAAAAAAAGAGTGAATATATAATTTCTCACAGTCATTTTGTCTACCTATTAACAAAAACTAATGAAGGAAGAAAATGTTATTTATGCAACACTGGCATTTTGATAACCATAATTTGTCTTAAAAGATTAAAATTTTAAGCTTAGGACAGAAGAAATTTGCTCTCTTTCTTCACTGAGGAATGATTTCTTGAGAATGGTAAAGAAAACGAATTTTGTTTTATTTTCCTCACTACTGATTATTTGTCAGAGTTTTGCTGAGAAAAAAACTTACTGATTTATAGGAGATAGGATATCACCAATCTATTTTAGATCCCCAACAATTTTTCCTAGTAAGATGAACAGGTGTTGACTATATAGGCACTACAGAAAAGAGGTAACAGGTCTAAACTGCTATCCTCACAAAGGCCTGCTTGCAAGGTTGGCCCTTGGCTAGCTTCTAGGAACTTATATTTCAAGAGCGTTCCCACCACCCTCACTGAAAAGTGCCTAACCTGTTGGTATAAGCAATATCATTTTTGCTAAATACCAGCTTTCCTTCTGGGAGTCTGGAATTTTGGTACATGTTAAGCAGAGGCTGTCTATATCAATGGCCCCTGATAAAACCCCTGGGCACAGAGTCTCTAATAGATAATATTCTACAGATGTGCTGAGACAACTCATTGATAGAGGAATAAAGCATACCCCATGAGACTCTTCTAGGAAAGGATTCTGGAAAGCTTGTCCTTGGTTTCCTCCAGATTTGAGTCATGAGCCTTTTCCCTTTGAAGATTTTACTTCATACCGTTTTGCTGCAATAAATCTTAACCATGAATGCAACTATATGCTAGTACTGTGAGTCTTCATAGCAAATGATAGAACTGGGGAGTGGTCTAGAGGTCCTCCATACACTAAGTTCTAATGCAAGTATCATGACAATTCATGATGTTATGGATAAACTTAAAAATCAAGGATATCAAGCCTCAAGATATTGGCTGAAATGTGCATCAGGAAAGGATGGAACACCTGATGACCTAAACAACACTCCCAACCTAAAAATACAAGAAAAGCCAGATACTTCAGTGGACACCAGTTAAGGCAAGAAACAGAGGAGCTAAAACTATAAAGAAAGAACAACCTTGGAAAGAGATGCTGGCTCCTGCAGCTGCTTATACTCTAGGGGCACTGTCTTATCAAACTACAATTCTCTACTCAACAAAAATATGTTTCAGAAATAAAGGTGATGACTTCTGGGCTGTTGAGATTAATGGGTGGTTGCCTAAATCTGAATTTCTCCATGTGTCCTCCAAAAAACAATACAAATCAACAAGCAAATAAGCAAATAAAACAACCCATAACTCATGCCTTCATCAAAACCAGGTGACAGATAAAATTAACTTCAAATTACTTATAAGGAGAAAAATATCCAAATCTAGGAGACTCATCTGCAAAGCTTATGCCTGTGCTGAGAGACAAGAAAATATGTTGAGCCAGAAAAGAAGGAAGAAAGGGAGTAAGACAGAGAGGGACAGAGGAAGGGAGAAAAGAGGGAGGGAAAGAGAGGGTGAGAGGAAGGAAAAGAAGAATGGAAGAAAAAGAGAGGTGTAGATAACCCAGGGCTGATGGAACGGCCATAAAATAAACCCTTAAAAGAGAAAATCCCACTTGATTATGAAAACACTGAAAAGAGGTTTAAGATCTAGGATATTAATATTTATTTATTTATTTATTTATTTATTGTCAGAGAGAGTGAGAGAGGGAAGGAGGATGGGCAAGCACGAACAGGGGGAGCAGCAGGCAGAGGGAGAAGCAGGATCTTCACTAAGCAAGGAGCCCAATATGGCACTCCACCCCAGGACCCAGGGATCATGACCTGAGCCAAAGGCAGACGCTTAACTGACTGATCCACCCAGGCATCCCAAGATCTAGGATATTAAAACATGAGCTGCTGGGAAACCAAAGGCAAGTGACCTGAAACTGTTCAGAAATAAGGAGATAGCTTCAAGAAGACATGACTTCTGGGGGAAGTAGGGGTAAACTCAAAGTTCTCCATTGAGAACTTGTTAGCGAAGATAAAGAAGGCAGTAAAAAAAAATAAAAGTAAGGATCCATAGACACAAAAGGGAGTTACCAAATCAGAAAACACAACAACCCAACCCTCCAATGAAAGAGTACTATTGATTTTTTAAAAACTGCATTTCACTATACCAAGAAAAGACGGTGCTCTTGAAATAAGAAACTTACTTTGCCACACAAAAGCCTCAGTTTTGTCTACACACAATGATTAATATTCCTTTGGGTAAATAAAAATTATAGGCATATCTCATTTTATTATACTTTGCTTTAATGAACTTCACAGATATTGCACTCTTTACAAATTGAAGGTTTGTGGCAACCCCACATCAAGGAAGTCTATTGAAGACATTTTTCCAACAGCACTTGCTCATTTTATTTCTCTGGGTCACATTTTGATGATTCTCACAATATTTTAAACTTTTCCGTTATTATATTTATCGTGGCTATCTGTGATCAGTGATCTCTGATGTTACTGTAATTGTTTTAGGGTGCCACGAATCCCGCCCATACAAGATGGCAAACTTCACTGATGAATGTTGTGTGTGTTCTGACTGCTCCACCAACAGACCATTCCCCCAACTCTCCTCCACTCCTTAGGCCTCCCTATTCCCTGAGAAACAATAATACTGAAATTAGAACTACAATAGCCTTGAAGTGCTCAAGTGAAGGAAACAATTGTGCATCTCTCACTTTGAATCAAAAGCTAGAAATGATTAAGCTTAGTGAGGAAAGCATGTTGAAAGCTGAAAGAGGCTGAAAGCTAGGCCTCTTACAAACAGCCAGACTGTAAATGTAAAGAAAAATTTCTTGAAGGAAACAAAAAGTGCTCTTCTAGTGGACTCAAATATGATAAGAAAGTGAAACAACCTTACTGCAAAAATGGAGAAAGTTTTAGTAGCCTGGATGGAAAATCAAACCAGCCACAAGATTCCCTTAAGCCAGAGTCTAATCCAAAGCAAGGCCCTAACTCTCTTCAAATCTATGATGGTTCAGAGGTAATGACAGTGCAGAAGGAAAGTCTGAAGCTAGTAGAGGTTTAAAGAAGCAGCTGTCTCCATAATATAAAAGTGCAAGGTGAAGCTGCAGTGCCGATGTAGAAGCGGCAGCAAGTTATCCAGCGATCTAACGAGAATACTTGCTGAAGGTGGCTAACCGAAACAGATTGGCAATGGAGACGAAGCAGCCTCATATGGAAGAAGATACCATCTAGGACTTTCATAGCTAGACACAGTTCTGTATAAAAGGAGACCAAGAAAACATTACAGCTAGATGCAATGCATGGTTCTTGACTGGATCCCAGATTGAAAATAGCAAAAAATCAAAACAAATAAAATCAAGTGCATTACTTGGACACTGAGGAACAGGAATGTAGCTGACATAATGTGTACCAAGGATAAATCATGTGTATGATAACTGAATTGTGGTTAGGCAAAAGACCCTTGTTCTTAAGCGAGAAATGCAAAATGAAGTACTTACAGGGAAATGATATCGGCAACTAACTCCCAGATAAATCAGGTGAAGAAACAAGGACAGAAAGCAATGTGTAAAAATGGTAATTGGTGAATCGAGGTACAGGTACATGGGTGTCCGCAGTACTGGTCCTATAACATTTCGGAAAGACTGAACATTTTTCAAAATACAAAAGATAAAATAGTAAGTTTTCTGACAAAAGTTGAAAGAATCCATTGTTAGGAACCCTAAATGAAAAAGACCTACTAAGAGAAATGATTCAGACAGAAGTAAAATAATCCTTGAAGGAAGCACATAATTGCAGAAAAGAGTAAAGAGCAACAGAAAAGCTTAATATGTGGGTAAATATGAGTAAAATATTGGCAATATAAAACAATTTGAGAAGTTCAAAATTTTTGTAAAATTAATATATGATAACAATGACACAAAAGATATTTGAATATATAAGTAGAGTTAGACTCCTAGAATTCTGTCATTAACAAGAAAGCAATAAACATCATTTTTATTGGAATTTAATAGTCAAGGTTGCACATTTTAAAGGATATATATTTTTTAAAATTTTTATTTATTTATTTGACAGAGAGAGATCGCAAGTAGGCAGAGAGGCAGGCAGAGAGAGAGAGAGGAGGAAGCAGGCTCCCTGCCGAGCAGAGAGCCGATGCGGGACTCGATCCCAGGACCCCGAGATCATGACCTGAGCCGAAGGCAGCGGCTTAACCCACTGAGCCACCTAGGCGCCCCGAGGTTGCACATTTTAATCTCCAGAGTAATCACCTGGAAAACCAGTGTTTAAGGATCCATAACCAAGAAAGTAATGCAGAACAAAAACCAAATAAGGAAAAAATAAACTAATCCAAAAAAGGACAAGAAGGAAAGAAAAAGAAACAAAACAGCTGATTAAGCAAAAACAAAGGTGATAAAAATCAAAATACATCAGTAATTACACTAAACTTTAAGTAAAATAAAAGTCTTAAGTTTGTCAGTTTAGGTTAAAAAGATAATATATTGTATGTCTACTATACTTCAATAAAAGATAAAATTAAAAAATAATAAAACTAACCACATACCAGTTAGAAGAAACAAATCCTAAATATAGGGACATGAAGAGATTGAAAGTAAGAGAAGAGAAAGAATATACAATAGAAACACCAACGGAAAGAAAGCTAGGATAGCTATGTTACTAGTGACAAAGTAGATTTTAGTAAAAGTGCATTACTAGAGATAAAACATTTTATAATAATACAAATGTTAGATACTACAATTCCTTGATATCACACAAATCTGTATTAGATCAAATGACAGTTTCAAAATACGCAAAATAAAAATAAAAGGAGACACACAAAGCTATAACAAAATAGGGAGACATTTTAAATAAACCTCTCTCAAAAATGGAGAGAAAACAGACCCCCTACAAAAACATTAGAAAGGATACAGAAGATCTGAACAACACAATAAACTTGATCTAATTAATACATACAGAATATTACATATAGTGACTCATTACATAGTCTTTTCAAGGACACAAGTGGCACCAATATGCTTTGTCACAAATCAAACCTTAACTAATATCAAAGGCTTGAAATCATTAAGAGTATGTTCTCTGATGACAGTGAAAGTAAATGACAATAACAAAAATGTATAAATATTCCACATGTTGGAAACTAAGGCAGCCACTTATAAATAAGCCATAAGTCAAAAGTAATACAAAGATTTAATATAATCTCTATCAAAATCCCAACTACATTTTTTTTAAAGATTTTATTTATTTATTTGACAGACAGAGATCACAAGCAGGCAGAGAGGCAGGTAGAGAGAGAGAGGAGGAAGCAGGCTCCCTGCTGAGCAGAGAGCCCGATGCGGGACTCGATCCCAGGACCCTGAGATCATGACCTGAGCCGAAGGCAGCGGCTTAACCCACTGAGCCACCCAGGCGCCCCCAACTACATTTTTTTCAAAACTAGAATAATCTATGCTAAAACTCATATGGAACCTCAGGGAACGCCAAATAGCCATAACAAACTTAACAAAATTGTAGGTTTCTCACTTCCTGATTTCAAACTCATTACAAAGCAACACAGTAATCAAGAGTGTGCTACTCTCAAAAAATGAAACTAGACCAGTACCTTACACCATATACAAAAATAAATTCAAAATGAGGACTCCTGGATGGCTCTGTTGGTTAAGTACCTGCCTTCCGCTCTGGTCATGATTCCAGGGTCTCAGGATCAAGTCCCACATCAGGATCCTTGCTAGGCAAGAAGCCTGCTTCTCCCTCTGCCTGCTACTCCCTCTGCTTGTGCTCTCTCTCTCTCTGACAAATAAATAAAATTTTTAAAAATAAATAAATAAATAAATAATGGATTCAAACTTGAATTTAAGACCTGAAATTATAAAACTCCTAGAAGAAAACATAGGAAATAAGCTATTTGACAATGGTCTTAGCAATATTTTGGGGGGCCAGTCTCCTTAGGCAAGGGCAACAAAAGATAAAACAAACAAATGGGATTACATCAAACTAAAAAGCTTTTTTTACACAGTGAAGGAAAGCAACAAAACAAAAAGGCAACCTACTGAATGTGGAAAGATATTTGCAAATCATATATCTGATAGAGGTTAATATCTAAAATATGTAAAGAACTTACATAACTTAATATCGAACAACCAACCATCACATTAAAACATGGACAGAGGACTGGAATATACATTCTTCTGAAGAAGACAGACAGATGGCCAACAGGCACATGAGAAGATGCTCAGTATCACTAATCTTCGGGGAAAGGCAAATCCAGACTACAATGAGATGTCATTTCGTATCTGTCAAATTGGTTATTACCAGGAAAATTAAAATAACAAAGATTAGCAAGGATATACAGAAAAACGAACCCTCATATGTTTGGTGGGAATGCCAGTTGGTACAGCCACTCTGGAAAACAGTAAGGAGGTTTCTCAAAAAATTAAAAATAGGAGACCCTGGGTGACTCATTTGCTTAAGTGTCTGACTCTTGATTTTGGCTCAGGTTATGATCTTGGGGTGAGCCCCCAACTGGGTTCTACACTCAGCAGGGGGGCTGCTTGAGGATTCTCTCTCCCTTGCCTTCTGCCCCTCCCTCCACTCATGCTCTCTCTCAAGCAAATAAATAAATCTTTTAAAAAATTAAAAACAGAACTACCATACAGTACATCAAAATTCTACTTCTGGATATTGACCTGAAGAAAATAGAAACATCAAGAGAGAGAGATGTTTGCTCCTATGTTCAGTGTCACATTATTTACAAAAGCTAAGATATGGAAGAAACCAAGATGTGGTATATATATGCAATGAAATATTAGCCAAAAAAAGAATGAAATCTTGCCATTTGTAACAACATGTATAGACCTTGAAGGTATTAGCTTAAGTGGAATAAATCAGACAGAGAAAGACCACTTCCATATGATTTCACTTATACATGGAATCTAAAAAACAAAACAATCCAACAAAAGCAAATGGAGACAAACTCAAAGATAAAGGAAACAAACTGCTGGTTATCAGAATGGGGCAGGGCTGGGTGGGACAAAACAGGTAAAGAGGATTAAGAGATACAAACTTCCAGTTATAAAAGAAATGTCATGGTGATGTAATGTACAGCATAGGAAATATAGTTAATAATATTGTAATAACTTTGTGTGGTGACAGATGGTAACTAGTTGTATTCTGGGGATTATTTCATAATATATAAAAAGACTGAATCACTATGATGTATACCTAAAATTAACAGGATACTGTATGTCAATTATATTTCAATAGAAAAATAAAGTGTAGTATTTGCACAAAGACAGACACATCGACCAATGGAATGGAGTAGATAACCCAGAAATAAACCTTCACATATATGGTCAAATGACTTCCATCAAGACCACCAGGGGAAAAGACTGTTTCTTCAACAAATGGAACAGGGAAAACTGGATATCCACATACAAAAGAATGAAGCTGGAGTCTTACCTTATACCACATATAAAAAATAAGCTAAAATGTACCAAAGATCTAAATATAAGACTTAAATTTATAGAACTTTTAGGAAAAAATAGAAGGAAAAGCTTCATGACATTGGATTTGGCAATGATTTTTTGAATATGAAACCAAAGAAGTATGGGCAACAAAAGTAAAAATAGATAAACTGGACCACATCGAAATTTAAATTTTGGTGTATCAAAGGATACCACCATCAGAGTAAAAAGGCAACCTACAGGAGAAAATATTTGCAAATCATGTGTCTCCTAAGACTTTAATATCCAGAATATGTTTCTAAAGAATTCTTAAACCTCAATGACAAAAACAAATATCCTAATTCAAAAATGGACCAGAGACTTCAATAGACATCTCTCCAAAGAAGATATACAAATGGTCAACTAGCACATGAAAGGATGCTCAACATCACTAATTTTTAGAAAAATGCAAATCACCTGCAATGAGATATCAGTTCACACTAATCAGGATGACTACTCTTTAAAAATTAACAAAATAGCATCAAGTGTTGGTGTGAATATGGAAAAACTGAAAACTTGGTGTACCATCAGCAGATTGTAAGATGGCGCATACAACTACTTTAGAAAACAATATGGCAATTCCTCATAAAATTAACAATAGAATTACCATATGATCTTGCAATTCTGGGTATATATTTAAAGGATTGCTCCCAAAGAGGTATTTATATACCCATGTTGCTAGCAGCAACATATGTGGTATAAGGTAAGACTTCCCAACAGACAGAAGGTGGAAGCAACACAAATCTCCATCAAGAGATGCATGGGTAAATAAAATATTATATATTTTTATACATACACACACACACACACACACACACACACACTCAACCTTAAAAATATGGAAATTATGGCATGTAACAACATGGATGAATTCTGAGAACATTACTAAATGAAATCATTCACAAAACAACAACAACAAAAAAACCATGATTCCATTTTATAGAAGGTATCTAGAGAGTCAAACTTAGAGAAACAGAAAGCAAAACTGTGGTTGCCAGGGACTGCAGGGGGAGCAGGGAAATGGGGAATTGTTTAATGAGTACAGAGTTTCAGTATGCATGATGAAAAAGTTCTAAAGATTGATTGTGAAACAGTATGAATGTACAACACCCTTTACATGTAAACTTAAAAATGATTAAGACAGTAAATTTTATGTACATTTTACCATAACTAAAAACAATTGTTAAAAAATGTTAATTATAAAATCTAGGTGGTAGATAAATGGGTATTCACTGTAAAATTCTTTCAATTTTGCTGTATGTTAGAAAAAAAAATTACAGACCAGTATCTCTGATAAACAAAAGTCCTAAATATAATATTAGCAAATAAAATATAAAGATATAAAAAGGAAAATTTGTCACAACTAGGAGTGGTTCATTCTAAGAACATAATAATGATTTCATACTAAAAAAGGTAATTCACATTATCAGAACATTTCTGTTCCATGCAAAATGATTTTTAATTTCTCTTTGGATTTCTTTGACCCACTGATTACTGAAAGTATGTTATTTCCAAAATATTAAACTTTCCATATATCTGTACTGATTCTTAACTTTATCTCATTATAATAAGAGAGACTTCTTATATGATTTTAATCTTTTCAAATTTACTGGGACTCATTTAATAGCAAACAATATGATTTATCTTAGTAAATGTTCTGAGTGCCTGTAAGGAGAATGTACATTCTGCTGTTTTCAGGTAGAGCATTCTGTAAATGTCAATTAGAACAAGTAGGTTGATAAGAGTTATTCATGTCTTCTTACATCCTTTCTGACTCACCAGCTTTTTCTATCAATTTTTTCAGAGTGTAAATGTAGAATAATTCTAAAATAACTGGATTTGTCAATTTCTCTTTGTCACCTTTGCTTTGTGTTTTATTAGATGCATAAACATTTAGATTGTGGGGAAAGAAATTTTTTTCAATAGAGCTAGGTCAATTGTTCTCCACTTGAAATTCTCTTTACCCTACTTCACATTACACTTTTTTAAGTTTTTTTTTTTTTTTAGAGGGGTTATAAATCTAAATGAGAAAGGAAAATTACAGAGCTTCCGCAAAACTGTCTGGCATAGTGACTAAAGCTACACATAAACCTACCTATGACACGTCCATTCCTAGGCTTATGCCCCAAAGAAAAGAGTGCATATGTCCACCAAAAACATATATAAGAAGGTTGAAAGCATCTTTACTGATGAAAGCCAAAGACTACAAACAACAGAACCTATCAAAAGGAGAGAAACAAACAGAAGGATCATCATACAATGCAATAGTACCTAGCAGTAAAAAAGAATGAAGTGATACCCACAAAATGGATGATTTACAAAAGCATGATGTTGGGCAAAAGAAATCAGACCAAAAAAAAAAAAATAGGATATTTATTTATACAAAGTTCAACAAGTGGCAAAACTAATTTTTGGTGACAAGTGTAAGAATAGTAGTTATTTCTGGGAGTAGGGAAAGGTTATAAGGAAACCTGGTCCTATTTTAATCTGGGTTGTACCTACATGAGTGTATATAAAGGTAAAAATTCATCAAGCTGTACATTAAAGATCTCTAAACCTTACTATATGTATATATTATATTTTAAGAAAGAAAAAGGGATTAATTATTAATAGAGTGAAAAGCAAAGTAACAGAGTAGTGTGTGTGTGTGTGTGTGTGTGTGTGTGTGTATGATAAAAAAATTTATATCCAGAATATAGGAAGACCAAAAAAAATCAATAAGCAAAAAACATACCACTGAAGATAAAAATGCCCAAGAGATCTGAACAGGCATTTCACCCAATAAATACGAGAAAGGTGCTCAACCTCATCAGTCAGAGGAATTAAAACCACAATGTGAGGCCACTACACATCAACCAGATTGAGAAAAACAAGAAAGAAGAATCATACCAAATGCTGGTAAGACTATGTGAAAACCCTCTCTCATTCATTACTGGACGGAATGTAAACTGGTTCAATTACTTTGGAATCACTTTGGACAACTGACAGTATCTAGTACAGCTACACATAGGTATATTCCTTTCAAAGCCCAAATAGAGGAGATATCCATAATAAGCAAATATTAACAGAGCATTTTAAAAAGTAACTATTGAAAGATAAAGATTAGGTTATTTTTTATGATCTTTCTTACTAGAGCTATGAAATTTAAAAAAAACAATGAATTATTTTAAGTGCAGCATATCACAGTAAATAGTGGTGGCCTAAAAAAAAACAATTCATCGCCTTTAATATCTCAATAAATAACTGAGGCCAGAAACTTGAAATGAACAATATTTTATAAATAATCTGTTTGCACAGTTACCAATGCTGTAAGCCCTGCAGGGACAAAGTAGAGAAAAGCCTGGCCAAATGCCAACAGCTTCACCTTTTTGCTGAGATTCATGTTCTCCATCTTAGCCTTCAGCAGCTTCATCTTATTCATAGTTATTGAATTTTCAATTATCTGTTGTCCAGAAGGAGAAGGCTCAATTTCTTCATCTTCATCCATATACAAATTATACACAGAACCACCACTGCAAAGAAAGTAGTAATTACTGCTGAGATGCTTCTGAAACCTGCTCAATGACTAAAAATATTTATGTGCAGATGCTGCTAATGATAAAAGAATAAATCTTGCCAATGTAAATTCAAGGCAAATGTATTTCAAAAAATATATTTCTTAGAAGAAAAAAATCAATATGGACCAATAGCATGATGTAGCATTACTGACAATCTAGCACAGCTAAGCTTTTCTGAAGTCAGTGCACCACCACGGAAGGTCTTATGCCACCTACTACCTCACTCCCACAGAAGCAAAATCCATCTTCACAAAAATGCCCTGATTTCATTTTATCAGCCATGGCTGATAATTGTGAGACCTAGACCTAGGCTGATCAGAATTCCATTTAACATAATAAAAAAGAAATTGACACAGAAGCCAGATTTTCATTCATCCTGAGAGGATTTTCACTAAAAGAGAACTTGCACAGGTATCATCAGAACATTATCTGTTCTTAAGAAACAAACAAAAAATAAAATAAAAATAACAAGATTTTTTTTCAGTGTTTGGAAACATAACCCCCTAGAACAGCATGTATTTTAAAATGAAAAAAGAAACCCCAGTCATGACACAAATTATTATATATGTAAAACATCTGAATTACTGATCAGTCTCCATGACATTTATTGATACCTTAACAGAATTCTTTGGAGCACCTTGTCTTTGACTTCATAATATAATGGCATTTATCACACTATCCTCATATTTAGATTTATATGTCTATCTTCCTTCCCACTCCCCCATATGTAAACAAGGTGAAAACGGATATTGGGCCTTACTCATATTCTTGTTCTCAGAGCCTGGCACAGTGCTTGATACATAGCCAATAAATATTTCTTGAACTGAATATAAACATGAATGAAGTTTCACTCCGCTTTTTCAGTAATAGTAAAAGGTAAAATGTTTGGGAAAAACATAAGTTCAACACATTTGTAGAATGACAAAGATTTTACATAGAGCAGACTAAGTATAAGACACCATATCTGATTAACTTACAGAAGAACTAAGGCATGTATCTCTGCTAAAGTATGAGGGTTGACAAAATTTCCTGTTTTATATGATTGTAGGAAATGGAAACAATGTAGGGTAACCTTAAATAATAAGGGTGTATTCCATAACACTTCTGAAGTGTGTACTACCACCACACAAAGGCAATGTGTGGACAGCCCCATTCTTAAAACTTTACATGGTGAAATGATGACATTTTGAAATCACAGATTAACTACCCATATAGCAGGTATGGGCATCAGAAGGAGTGATAGCAGGAACATGTCTCCATAATCAATTTAGTCCCTAGTGTTCGACTTGTGACCATCACCACTTCTACCTACTGTAGATGCCCTCCACAGTATGGAAATTGACACAATGGGAACAACACTAATATTGTTATCACTTACTGAATGCTACTCTGCCAGATTCTTTTTACATGCTATTTCTAATTCTCACAAAAACTATATAGGTGATATTCATTTTATAAATGAAGAAACTACAAATGAGAGAGGTTTTACTAAGCCTGTAAACATGGACTTAAGATTCACATCCCTGCTTCCAAAGCCTATTCTTTGTGCTAATTCCTGCTGCTCCCTCAGACACTGAACAGATTTTACTGCCTTATGCCTGTGAACCCAAGTAAGTGCCAGAACTTAAGAGTATGTAGGGGCAATTGTCTTGAAGTTAACTACACCTGAAAAGGAGGGATGAGTGATTTTTGCCAGTTCACCCTTGGAGTTGGAAGGAATGACTCAAGTATTTTCTATCCTTGGTCAACTTGCAGTATTTTAAGTACTTCTCTCAACATCCTATGGTTACTTTAACTTAAAATACCCACACTGAATACTGAAAGAGGTTTCTGATTCAACTTTCCTGTCATAAAAATTGGTTCTTTAAAGTTTTCCCATGGAAAACAGTGTGTCTGTGTGCCTGAGCTTGCATGCACACATGTATGTATGTATATACATATATTTGTAAAAGTATAATCATGACAACTATTTTAATGGATGCATTTTGGAGGGTAAAAACACTTTTAGATTCACTTAATGTTTTCAAAGAACCACATTACCATGTTTTCTCACAGAACAGATTTAGGAGTCGGTTAAAAACCAATCAATTTTTTTCAAAATGGAAAAATGTAACTAGACTAGGATAACATAGTAATTTATAAACTTAATCCATAAGTATCTTTTTTGTATTTAAATGTTCCAAATATTTTCTTAAGTTTCTAGATAATTTCTTGAATGCTATATTTAACTTTTTCTGAATCTTTTAATCTAATAATGTGATTAAATACAAGAGATGGGCAAATGAATATTTATTCCAACATGAATATTGTTCATCCAGAAGCCACATACTCACATGACTGTCACAGACAACTTACCATGTAATTAAAACTGCCTTGCATTGCCTCTTTTAATTTCTTCCCACTTAATAAAGCAATAAGGAGGCATGATTAACTATAAAGTTTCAAGGTTAAAAAATGACTGATACTAGATTTTGTATTAGAATGAGCTTAATTAGCACCCTGTCTTCCTGTTTCCTCCCTAGAGCAGGAGTTGGTAAACTATGGCCACAGGCCAAGTTCATTCTATCACTTATTTTTGTGTGGTCCATAAGAATGGCTTTGACACTTTGAAATAGTTGAAAAAATCAAAATAATATTTCATAATGTTAAATTATATCAAATTCACATTTGTGTCCATAAATAAAAAGTTTAATTGAAACATTGCCACACTCACTGGATCACATATTGCAGATGGCTGCTTTTACATTACAATGATAGAGATGAGTAGCCCCATTAGAATTTTATGTGGCTGTCTCACTGCTTTGCACTGTGGCTTGGCACACTACAAAGCACAGTGGCACAATCATAATTCAACAGCATTTTAAAAAAAAGATTTTATTTATTTATTTGATAGAGAGAGATCACAATTAGGCAGAGAGGCAGGCAGAGAGAGAGGAGGAAGCAGGCTCACCGCTGAGCAGAGCGCCGGATGCTGATGCCGGGCTCGAACCCAGGACCCTGAGATCATGACCTGAGCCGAATGAGCCCAGGACCCTGATATCATGACCTGAGCCGAAGGCAGAGGCCTTAACCCACTGAGCCACCCAGGCACCCCAATTCAACAGCATTTTGAGTGCCATGTGTATCACTGTACTATGACACTGACACACACACCCAACATGTCAACAAGAAGAGGACTTTGAATGCTTTAGTTAAAAAGACAAAAAACAAAAACAAGATGAATGCCACAGTTTTAAGGCACAATAGAAAGTGGACTACTTTATTGTCAATTACATGGCAAAGCATTATGTTCATTATGCAATGACACTATAGCTACGCTAAAGAAAAACAAATTATTTGGACGTTACCAGAATGAGAATTCATCACACTATTCCCAAGTTGCAGGGAAGTGTCGGGAAAATTGCAAAAATTTAAAATGGAATATCTCATCAAAGTAGAATTTCTTTGCAAAAAGAAAAAATAAAAATGAGACTGCAACCAAAATAATCTTCCAAACGGCTAACTTACTGGCTAGCAAGAAAACCTGTTTGCCAACAGTGAATTAATTAAACTATGCTTGAACACAGCAATCGAAGAACTATGTCCAGAGAAAACAAACTTGTTTAAATAAAGACTACCCCTTTGGCAAGAACAATTTCTTAAAAAACTGATAACAATGGAAGCAACAACAATAGTCAACTAAACAAGGCAATGATTTGGAATTCTGTTCCTTGGCTTTTGATGAGTAAACATAAGTTACTGGTACTGTTCAGTTGTTTTTGTTTATCAGGGCATCAATACCAACTTTGAAGTTATGGAAGAACAAAGGCCCTATCAATAGTCTACATAAAACAACTAGAGGTAAGATTTTCAAGAGTTGCTAAAACACTAATGCAGTACAACTTGAAGTGAAATCTCCTACAAGTGATGGAGTAAAAATATGTGTGAACAGTAAAAAAAACAAGGTGGACGAATTTACAATGCTAATGAAAACCTAAAATATTAAAAGGCTATGGTTATTCGCTGTATCATGCATTAGCAGGTATTGGGGGTAAACATCTGAATCTATTATGTATTCCTGAACAACAGTAAACTTTTGGTTCATGGACTTAGCCATCTGTTCAATGTCGTGACTGTAATAGTTTTATTATGATTATTTAAAGCTCAGGGCTAACATCGAATTTTTCTGAACACAAAGAATCACCTTCACTTAAATGCTTCTGAAAATTAGTTTTTGCTGTGGACTTAATGTTTCTTACTGAATTCCAACTGAAATAAAAACCAGAATAGTGCCCCTATAAAAAACTTATACTGAAGTAATATCATTCTGATGACATCGATATTACTTTGAATCACATGTAATAGCATGCTTTCAAAAGTTAAAAAAACAAAAGAACATTCCCACACAAATTTATAGGGGGCATGCTTTGTAAATTTCCAGCAGTGATTTCACACCTCATTGTAAGTTAAAGGAAATTTCCATATTTCAAAATCCATGTAAATGTGCAACAGAGCTCCACAGATCTTTTTTTTTTTTTTTTTAAGATTTCATTTATTTATTTGACAGACAGAGATCACAAGTAGGCAGAGAGGCAGGCAGAGAGAGAGGAGAAAGCAGGTTCCCCACTGAGCAAAGAGCCCGATGCATGGCTCGATCCCAGGACCCGGGATCATGACCTGAGTCGAAGGCAGAGGCTTTAACCCACTGAGCCACTCAGGCGCCCCAGAGCTCCACCTATCTTGAAGTGATTCATATGCAATGTAATGCCATGCTAAAGGCAAACAGCAAGAGGACACTGTATTGGAATTCTATAAATGCCTTCCAAGCAATGAATATGTTCAATTAAAATCATAAGCTTATGGACTGGTATCAGTACTTTGGCAACGTCTGTGTGAAAAACATTTTTCAAAGGTAAAATACATAAGATCTCATTACAGATCCATATTAAAGGATGAATTTTTACAACTGATTTTCCAAGTCTAATGGGCAACACTAGCCTGCAACCTCAATTAAGTAAAATATTACCCCCCCAAAAGCATTCAATTCTCCTCTTTCATGGATTAAAATCATAAACACACACAAGTACTCAATGATCAATTTTTAAAATTTTTTTAAGAGAGAGTGCGTGTGAGGGAGGGGCAGAGGGCGAGGAAGAGAGAGAACCTTAAGGAAGCTCCATGCCCAGGCTGAATCTCAAAATCCTGAGATCATGACCTGAGCCCAAATCAAGAGCTGGGCACTTAACCAATTGAGCCACCCAGGTGCCCCTCAATTATTATTATTAAATTTTTAATTTTATCAGTAAAAATTATGTGGAAATTCTTCTCTATTGTTATGTAAGTACTGACACAGTACCCTTGATTCTATCCCTTGGTCTGAAAATCCTAGAATAGTTACTATTTTAAGGACTTATTAAGCCAGAGGCTTCCATCAAGGTTAAACAATAACCTTGTTGTTTAACCCTTACACTGTCCCTGCTCCCTTCCCCTAGGGGACTTACTTAAAAACAAGTCCCGGAAACCAGCCCCAGGTAACAAAGTTCAGATACAAGGGTGGGTCAGGCCAGGTGAAGACATTGATTAGTGGGGGGATACATACTGTCTCCCTAGCTACCAAAGAGTATGGGCCCCATCCTTTGGGAGACTTTTGGGGGCCAATTCTAACCAAGGTGATAGGCTAGGTCAAATGTCTACTATAGGGTAAACTGTAATCCAATTGGTCACTTATGTGTGATCTAACATGACTGTGGAGTTTCCTCTGTGTGTTATAATCTCACTGGCCACCTGTGCATGGCCAGGTCCAACCACATGGCCTTTCCCCTTAAAAGCTAGTCTGTAAAACAGAGAAGGGTCGCCCTCTCTTGTAAGAGGTGCGGCCCTGAACGTTCGGTTTGATTCTTGATGCTTGGCACGAAATAAAGCTTTGCTTGACTTTCACTTTATATCAGTCTCGCTCCTTTAATCACGGACCCATTATTGGGGGGGGGGGGCATATCACTATTTGGCCCTTAACAAAAAAATTTTGCTGCCTCCCTGCTACAGAGTAAGAAAGCCTCTCCTACAATAGTCAAGATAAATGTCATTCAAAGTATGGACAGAAAAAATGTTTTCTACTCTCCTTTCTCACCCATCCTTATCCCTTGTCCAATTCTGGGAGGTGAAAAGAACAGAAGAGAAAAGTTAAAAAAAAAATCTGGGGAGGAAAACTATAATTTCAATTGAAATCCTCGGCAACATCTGAGCTATGTCTTAAACACAAACAGAAGCTGGCTGAGGAGAAACTGAGGTAAAAGGAGAAAATGACATTTCAAGCAAAAGGTAATGGCACAATGAACGGGAGCTGGAAAATGGATGAGGACAGGTTGTAAAAGGCCTTACAGGAAAAACTAAGGAGCTTAGATTTTTTCCTTCAGAAAAGGGAGCCAGAAGAGGATGTTCAAAGGAAGGAAATCAAAACAACAGTGAGCTAGCACATAGGGAGACTGGCATGAAAAAATTCTATTTGTGGTCCAAGTAGGAGGCACTGGATTAAGGCTGTAGCCCTCATCCCTCTTCTCTACTTCTGGACTACATGGTTGTGGTTACTGTGTGGTTACTACTATACTTTGTAGTAACCAGATCCTAATAAGTTAGTCAGCAGTCAACACCCATTTGTCACACTCAGCTCTCAAAGAATGAGTCTAATCCTTCTTCCACATAACTTGTGGTGGGCAGAATGTAAAGGAATCCACATGATTCTCAATCCCTGGTGCCCATATCCTGTATACTCCCCTACACTTGAGTGAAAAATGACCTAGGACTTGTTTGCAGTCAACACAATATGGCAAAAGGGATTTTTCAGATGTTATTTAGGTCCCAAATCTGTTGATTTGAGTTAATCAAAAGGGAGCTGAGGGCAGCCTCTAGGCAAAAGCCAGGAAAAAACCCAGGGCCCTCAGTCATACAAGTGCCAGGAAATGAATTATGCCAAGAACATCATTAAGCTTGAAGTAGATTTTACCAGGGCCTCCATATAAGAATGCATCTTTGCCAATGCCTTGACTGTAACTTTGGTAGACCCAGAGCAGAGCACCCAGCTAACCTGTGACTAGACTCCTGAGCTACAGAAACTGTTCTCTAGACTACAAGTTCTTTTTTCTATATTTTTTTTCTATTAGCTTTATATACTGTGGGACTGAATTTAGGCACTTGTATCACCAAAGGATCCCCCAAATAGCCAAAGCATTATTAAGAAAGAAGAACAAAGCTGGAGGTATTACAGTCTCAGATGTCAAGATATACTACAAAGCCATAATAATCAAAGCAGTATGGTAAGTTACACAGAAATAGACACATAGATCAATGGAATAGAACAGAGAGCCCAAAAGTAAACCCATGCTTATAGAGTCAAGTAATCTACAACAAAGAAGGCAAAAATAAATCATGGGGGAAAAGACAGTCTCTTCAATAAGGACAACTACAAGAAAGAAAGAAAAGAAAAGCAAACAAGCGAGAGAGAGAGAGAAACTAGATACTTTCTTATAGTCTACACCAAAATAAACTCAAAATGAGTTAAAGACCTAAATGTGAGACTTGGAACTATGAAATTCCTAAAAAACACAGGCAGTAATTTTTTTGGCATCACCCTTAACAAAATTTTTCTAAATATGTCTCTTCTGGCAAGGGAAACAAAAGCAAAAATAAACTACTGGAACTATGCTAAAATAAAAAGCTTTTGTACAGTAAAGGAAACCTTCAACAAAATGAAAAGGCAATCTACTGAATGGGAGAAGATATCTGCAAATGATATAACCAATGAGGGGTTAGTAACCAAAAATATAAAAAGAACTTATACTATTCAACACCAAAAAACCTCACAATTAATCTGATTAAACTTAGTTATCTATAATACTTTTCCTTCCTTGGTCTGCTTGGAAAATTCCTACTCCCTTTTTAAGTTCCCTTCTTCTCAGAGTTTGTCCCTAACTCCCCACCTTTCAGGCAAAATGAAGGCCTTCTTATCCGGTTTTCCAGAGATGTTGATATCTTTTTGTAACAATTGGTTAAGAATATATTATAGATATAGCTACAGCAGACTGCATGCTCCACAAAGGGAGGGACAGTCATCTTCATAAGCCAGTACTTGTGTACAGACTGGCTAAAAAGTTCATTAAGTGTTTAGTGGCTTAAAGTGAAAGGCAATAAAGAATCAAAGTAAGACAGAGTACACAGAAACTTACAGATGACCTTTTCTTATTTCCTAATTGTTCTATTGCCTAGTTAAGTACCTTTAAAGTTTAGAATCTAAAGCTAAGTATGTTGGAGTTTTAAATCAATTTAACAACTCCTCTTCCTTTTACAGAGCAGGAAAACAAGACCGGAGAAGTAGAGAGATTTATCTGCCTCTAAGCAGCAGAGTTGCTAAATTTTGAATTAAAAACAAAACAAAACAAAACAAAACAGCAACTCTAGGTTCAACCCTATTATGTCTAGGCTATATAATAACAATAACACACTATTATACCAAGACTCTGTAATCAAGTCAGCATCTTACAGTTTCATAACTCTTGTTAAGAAATAAGTCTTAATAAATATAGTTTTGGGGCACCTGGGTGGCTCAGTGGGTTAAGCCTCTGCCTTCGGCTCAGGTCATGATCTCAGGGTCCTGGGATCAAGCCCTGCATTGGGCTCTCTGTTCAGCTAGGAGCCTACTTTCCTCTCTCTCTCTGCCTGCCTCTCTACTTGTACTCTCTCTCTCTCTGTGTCAAATAAATAAATAAAATCTTAATATATATATAGTTTAATAAGTAATATACTAATAAATATATTATTTTTACTATTAATAAATATACTTCAATATAAGTAAATAAGTATAAAAATTCTACTCCATAAAGAAATTTCAGTTTTATTTTTTTTTAATTTTTTTTTAAGATTTTATTTATTTATTTGACAGACAAGAGATTACAAGTAAGCAGAGAGACAGGCAGAAAGAGAGGAGGAAGCAGGCTCCCTGCTGAGCAGAGAGCCCGATGTGGGGCTCGATCCCAGGATGCTGGGATCATGACCTGAGCCGAAGGCAGAGGCTTTAACCCACTGAGCCACCCAGGCGCCCGAAATTTCAGTTTTATAAATTACTCTCCAAATATCAATCATATGAAGGACAACTTCAGAATTAAACAGTTGGGCCAGGGATTGGGGAGAATGCATGAAATTTAGTTAGTCTTATGAATATAAGATTATTCTGAAAACACAAAATAAACATTAAGATTTATAGAGTATATCACACAGTGTTCTCCTTTTCAAATTGAGACATGCAAATGAAAACCTATTTACCTTAAAGATTCAGATAATGGTGTTAAAGTGCCATCTCCCCTATCTACTACACGAAAGAAATTCAATTGATCTCCTTCTCGGTATACCAAAAATGTAACTTGTTTGTTGCAGGAGGTCTTCTCCCAGACCTCATCTCGACTGGAATCCATGTACTCAGCCATCTCCCTAAGTGGATCTTCCATAGGAACTACAAATGGAAAAATTGATAAACAAGTCTTGAATTTATATCAGGTTTTATGCATCTTGGTACAGTGACAGGATATAATGTGCTGAATTAGAACAACATATACATGATGGTCTTTAAAGAAGTTTCTCGCCTTTTTTTTTGCAATGTTTTATTTTTTTTAATTTTTTTTTTTTAATTTCTTCTCAGTGTTCCAGAATTGTTTATGCACCACACCCAGTGCTCCATGCAATACGTGCCCTCCATAATACCCACCACCAGGCTCACCCAGCCTCCCAGCCCCCACCCCTCCAAAACCTTCAGATTGTTTTTCAGAGTCCACAGTCTCTCATGATTCATCTCCCCCTCCAATTCCCCCCACTCCCTTCTCCTCTCCATCTCCCCATGTCCTCCGTGTTATTTCTTGTGCTCCACAAATAAGCGAAACTATATAATAATTGACTCTCTCTGCTTGACTTATTTCACTCAGCATAATCTCTTCTTATAGTTAATACAGCATTCCCTATGTCGTACTAACATGAAAGAAACAAAACGCATTATTATGTTATTACATACAAAGACAGGGCTTAACTAAATACATTAGTATCTTCCTGTGCCACTAGAGTCTGTGTAGTTGCTGATTCTATGACATAATTACCTAAGACTATTTTCACTTTACATGTCTACTTCCTATATTTTCCAATATTGTTACATCAATAATTTAAAAGCAATATAAATTCCACTTACTTAAGATTTTAAAAAAAGGACACATACACATAACTAGGAAACATTATGTTAGAAATTAGAAGGAAATGAATCTCCTTTTTTCTTTCTGGTTTTGGATTCTTCTTTGATTTTGGTTTTACATTCTTCTTAGAGCTGTTTCTTGACATGAAGTTAAGTAATTAAAAGTATACAATAATTTAGAACACAAAGGGGCCCGTGAGTGTACTGAAACGGGCATGTGTATAATGGGTAGCACATTGTTTCTTGAAAGCATCCTCCCAGGACTCCAACTGTCCTGAAGTGTACCCATGTGTCTAGTCAGAGCACAAGAACTGGGACAAAGCCCTGTACTACTATAGGCTATTCTGGCCTCAAGTCATCCTCTGGTTGATATTACAGGCATCATTACAACCTGCTCGTGTCCACAGTAGCCACAGATTCTGCTCCTGTGGGCGGAAGGGCCTCAAAGATTGCTGGCTCATAGGTTTAATGTTCGAAAAGACTCTGACCCCAGACTTAAGTAATGATTACAGGAAAAAAGTTGACTCCCAGAAACTCTCATGTCAAACTGCAGAAACATTTGTTCTTTCCTAAAAGATGCAACAACTTCTCAAATTCCCTAACTTTGATTCAAGTAGCTTATTTATTAACAGAATCACAGTACTGTGCTAACCTTTTAAAAACTTACAGCAATAAGAAATACAAAACTGGGAAAGTAACAAAGTAGAAACATTAAAGATGTCCCCAAATGCTAATCCAATACCACCATCACTAAAAGAGAAAAAGTAGAAATATAGTAAGATTTAGCTTATTTTGTAAAAATATTTGGATGTTTTGACCAACTCTTTCATAGGCACAAAATGTGCAAATATTAAAAGACATGCTTAAAATAAGCTCTTGCCATTTTTTAGATAATGTTACACGTTCCACATTACCTTAAAAAGAAATAAAATCTATTTTGCTGCCACTACTAAAGCCGCGCAAAGGCTTTACCTAAATCAACATGGTGTGTCCTATATAAGGAGGCTCTGGGATTGAGTACGTGCACCACCTATGTGGTATATGCACACACCTTATCATAACAGAAAAACCAGTCTGATTTCACCAGGTATAACACACTGTATATGTACTATAAGATAAAATTTAGTTTTAGAAAGGATTTTCTATGCTGTTTGATATTTTTAAAACTAAGTATTACTAAACTCATGGTATTTTCTAAACCATAACTTTCAAGTAAGCCAAAAGGGGCGCCTGGGTGGCTCAGTCATTAAGCAACTGCCTTTAGCTCAGGTCACGATCCCAGGGTCCTGGGATTGAGTCCCACATTGGGCTCCCTGTTCAGCAGGAAGCCTGCTTCTTCCTCTCCCACTGCTTGTGTTCCCTCTCTGTCAAATAAATAAACAAAATCTTGGGGGAGAAAAAAAAGACTAAATAGCCAAAAAGTATGGTTTCTCAAATACAACGTGAAAAAGTTGTAGATCTGGGTATCATTTTTAATCTTCACAAAGTTTTCAATGATACATGGAGACAACAGCAAGCTTTTAAAGAAGATGATTCAATAAATTACAAAACACAGAGATAAAATTTGACTTGTGGAAGAAATAAAGCAGGGCGGAATCAATAATTAAAATATGACACCCTTCCCCAAATGAGGCCCACAGGAGCAAGACTTCTCTGAGCAGTCTAAGGGTCCCTCTTCTTTGTGGGGATTCATGTGAATCAGGAACCCATGCAAATACTCCCAGTTTTTCCAATGCTTAGAGCTCTCTTGTTAATCAAGTCTCTGCTCACATCATCTCTTCGAAGGCCCTTTCACAATCATCCTCCTAGAATCCTACTTTCACAGACACTGTCCCAACTCCCTTATTTCCTCCACAGCACCTGCAACTGCCTGATATGACATTGAATCTTTACATCTTTATTGTGGGCACTGTCAGTAAGCAGAAACTTTTTCTTCCATGGAACACAGCATTGAACATCTAGTAGATACATAAAATAAATTTGTTAAATGAATGAAAGACCTCCAGGGACTGCCTTGTTTTTCCCTATTTATAGGGCTGTAATTTTAATATGGAACATATGGTGAGGTCTTTTTTTTTTCCATGTTCCTTTTCTTTTTTTTTAAATAGATGTACACTTTTAAAATTAAAATTCAATTAATTAACAAATAATGTATTATTAGTTTCAGAGGTAGAGGTCAGTGATTCATCAGTCTTATATAATACACTGTGCTCATTACATTACATCCTCTCCTTAATGTCCACCACCCACGTTCTGAAAAAGGATTCAACAGGGCTGCAATAATATCTATAAACCCAAATGCATCACAAACCAGGCTAACAGGCAACTTTAGAATTGGCTAACAGGCAACTTTAGAATTTTCTGTAAAAATCATTACATCCAGAGGTGAAGACTCAGTGGGTAAAAAAAAAAGAAAAAAAGCAACAAATTGGTATGAACTTATACAATGATAACAACATATTCACACAATACTATTCATTTTCTTTCCCTCTCCTGGTGACGTTTATTTTTAAATATCCCTGGATTGAATCAGGAAATTTTTCTGAAACCTGAGGTTCTTCTGCACATATATGCTTTACAGAACAATGCTTAGAAAAACAAATGCTGTTCTAAGACCTAATAGCAGAAAGAGAACCTGATTAAAACCCGAGACTATAAAAATACCAACCCGCTTGAATTATTATTGTCAAACTTTAATGTACATGATTCTAATTAATGCTTACCTCTTCTAGTATTTATAGGTCCACCACGCATAGCCAATACCAGCTTCAAGGTACAACCTTCTGATATGCTGTTAACAGAAAAACAAACCATCGTTATCAAAGCACATTTGGTGTTAGACATAGACATAATTAAGTACTAGTGTATCAGGCATCATACTCACTCTCTATAATATAAAAAAGATACAGCAATATGCATAAATATAAAATGTTAACTTAATTACTTGTATAAGTAATGAAAAAGTATATTCTAATAAGCTAAACATGACATGACACCTCAGTTTAGCATCTTCATTTCACATATAAAGAAAAAGAGGCCGTAAGAAGTTTTCCAAGACCCAAAGTGTTAGAAAACAGATCTATTTAGTATAAGAGAAAATAGAAAAACAGCAAATCTACAATATCTACAAGCGCTCCCAAATCCCAGTGCTCTTCCAGATATTTCACATCGCCTCTGACTCTTCTGTTCTTAAGAGTGAAGAAAACTATGGAAAGAACCTAGAGGTCCATCAACAGATAAATGGATGAAGAAGATGTGGAATGGAATTCTATGCAGCCATCAAAAGAAATGAAATCTTGCCATTTGCAATGACGCTGATGAAACTAGAGGGTATTAGGCTGAGTGAAATCAATCATGATCACTGTGATATGAGGAATTTGAGAGGCAGGGCAGGGGGCTGTAGGGGGAAGGGAAGGAAAAAAATGAAGCAAGATGGGATCAGGAGGGAGACAAACCAAGAGAGACTCTAAATCTCACAAAACAAACTAAGGGCTGCTGGGGAGTGGTGGGGGGTAGGGATAGGGTGGTGGGGTTATGAACATTGTGGAGGGTATGGGCTATGGTGAGTGCTATGAAATGTGTAAGCCTATTGATTCATAGACCTATACCCCGGGGCAAATAATACATTACATGCTAATAAAAAATAATTTAATAAAGGAAAAAAGAGTGAAGAAGTGCATGAAAGAAGGGAGAAAGGAAGACAAAAGTCAAATAATATATCTACAATCACTGGTGCATATACAGTGTCACTTAGTAATAGAAGGAGGGCTTGATGAAAAATGAAGGACTTGGTGAAGAGCAAAACTCTCTTATCCAATACTCTTTTTTTATCTTTATCAAGTGTGCTTTATGTTTTGTTTTATTATTTTTAATTCTGATTCCAGTATAGTCAACAGTGTTATATTAGTTTCAGGTGACAATATAATGATTCAACAATTCTACTGATTACTCAGTGCTCGTCATGATAAGTGTCCTCTGAATCCCCTCCACCTAATTCGCCTATCCCCCCGGCCCAACTCCTCTCTCTTTTTTTTTTTTTAAAGATTTTATTTATTTATCAGAGGGGGGGGGAGAGCGAGCACAGGCAGACAGAATGGTAGGCAGAGGCAGAGGGAGAAGCAGGCTCCCTGACGAGCAAGGAGCCCGATGTGGGACTCGATCCCAGGACGCTGGGATCATGACCTGAGCTGAAGGCAGCTGCTTAACCAACTGAGCCACCCAGGTGTCCCCCAACTCCTCTCTGATTAACCATCAATTTGTACTCTATAGTTAAGAGTCCATTTCTTGGTTTTTCTCTTTTTTCTTCTGCTCATTTTTTTGGTTCTCAAATTCCACATATTAGTGAAACTATATGGTTCTTGTTTTGCTCTGACTTATTTCACTTAGGATTATACTCTCTAGCTCCATCCATGTCATTGTAAATGGCAAGATTTCATTCTTTTATGGCTGGATAATATTCCATTGTATATATAGCACATCTTCTTTATCCATTCATCTACCAATGGACACTTGGGGTGCTTCCATAATATGGCTATTGTAGATAATGCCACTATAAATATAGGGGCACATGTATCCCTTTGAATTAGTGTTTTTGTATTTCTTGGATAAATACCCAGTAGTGCAATTATTGGGTTGTAGGGTAGTTCTATTTTTAATTTTTTGAAGACCCTCCAAACTGTCTTCCACAGTGGCTGTACCAATATGCATTCCCACCAACAGTGCAGGAGGATTCCTTTTCTTTCCACATCCTCACCAACACCCACTGTCTCTTTGTTATTAATTTTAGCCATTCTAACAGGTGTAAGGTGACATCTCACTAGAGTTTTGATTTGCATTTCCCTGATAATGAGTGATTCTGAGCATTTTTTCCTAAGTCTGTTGGCCATCTGGATGTCGTCTTTGGAGAAATACCTATTCTTTAATTGAATCATTAGGTTTTGGCGTGCTGAGTTGTGAAGGTTTTTATATATTTTGGATACTAACTCTATTGGATATGTCATTTGCAAACATCTCCCATTCAGTAAGTTGCTTTTAGTTTCACTGATTATTTCCTTCACTGTGCAGAAGCTTTTTGTTTTGGTGTAGTCCCAAGAGTTTATTTTAGCTTTTATTTCCCCTGCCTCAGGAGACATACCTTAGAAAAATGTTGCCACAGCTAATGTCAGAAAAATTACTGCATGTGCTCTTTCCTAGGATTTTTATTCTTACCCAATTCTTTTATAAAAATGAAAAAAAAAGGAAAGTAGTCAAGTGGGAATGGGCCAATATCAAAAGAAAAGAGCACAAGGCAAGTTCAAAAGAGAGGGATCTAAAAAGGCAGGATATATATAACTTGGTGTGAATAATGAAAAGATAAAACAAATAGTCAAAGGAAAGGATCAGGTAGTTGGCGTACTGAGCCAACATATCTTAAGGTGCAGGATTTACACTTAAATCTAGGGGTCACAACTATTCAGAAGAGACATGATACAAGGATTTCCCAAGAAAAACACTGATACATGGAGTTGTAATACTGAGCATCTATAAAACAGCTAATATGTAATTACACTCACTTGTAATCATTCAAGCAATAATCATCTTCAAGTTCCATGTTATTCCAAATTAAGTGCTGCTGACAGATGGGAATACCTTAGGGGAAGGTTATAAAAATATGGTTATAAATTCAATAGAATCTTCAAAAGAGTATGATACAAAGCTCTTCTATTAAAAGACTACTACTAATGATAAACATACTTCTAAACTGAATGCTAAGTGCTTAGCTAAAATTCACAGAATCACAGATAAAAGCTATGGTTAAAAGTAGATGGAATCCAGTCCACTAACTTTAGAACAGTGTTTTAGTAACTCTCTATTCTTGAAGCCAAGTATAACATTAGGGAGCACTTTAAAGGATAAGTATCATGAAATCAGCCCTGAAGCATTTAAGATTTAAGGTCTATAAGACTGTTCTCAATGCTACAAAGTACACTCTTCATTCAGTTATATGCAGTTTGTTAAAAGTATATTGTAAGTAGCAGTGGAGATGAAATTGGTTAAGGTTGTTAAAATATACAAAATTCTCTTGGGGCGCCTGGGTGGCTCAGTGGGTTAAGGCCTCTGCCTTCAGTTCAGGTCATGATCCTAGGGTCCTGGTATCAAGCACCGCATTGGGCCTTCTGCTCAGTGAGAAGCCTGTTACCCGACTCTCTCTACCTGCCTCTCCGCCTACTTGTGATCTCTGTCAAATAAATAAATAAATAAAATCTTTATTAAAAAATATATAAAACTCTCACTATAAGATAATTAGGTCATAAAATAAAGTATAACATGGGACTATAGTTAATAATATTGTATACCTGAAAGGTGCTATGAGACTAGATCTTAAAAGTTTCTATCACAAGAAAAAAATTTTATAACTATGTATGGTGATGGATGTTAACAAGATTCATTATCCTGATCACTTATCAATAAATACAAATTTTGAATCATTATGTTGTACATCTGAAACTAGTATGTCAATTATGTCTAAGTTTAACTAGTATTTCAATTATATCTAAGCTTAAAAATATAGAACATTTAATTTAGTTTACTGTCCTTTTGGGGAGGTGTATTCCTAAAATGTGTTCTCAAGTAACATTATTTAGTGATTAACATGTCATCTTTCATAATGCTTCTGAATGGAAGTCATTAATCTTGAAAAGGGCAGAAAATTAATTTCTAAAATAAACATTAATGTACTAGAAAATTCTTCCACCTTAGCATTTGTATGTGACTGTACTTTAACATGTTCTTTTGTAGAGTCTGAACACTAATTATAGAATAATTCAATATTTGAAAAAAAACTATGTTATAATTTTCAATACTGGAAATTATAGTCTATAAGAGAGTTTATTTGTATTTCTGTGATGTTAAAGAAATATTAAAAAGACTCCATACACTAGCATAATTAACCTTTTTCACTTGTTTTTTTTTGTTGTTTTTTTGGTTTTTTTTGCAAAGTACACATTAGACTTCCCAAAGAATATTTGGACTATACTAGTCAGAGTGTTATCTACTCAACAGGACATTTAATGGATACTGATACTGATGAAAATCTTTTTTGAATATCTCATATACTGTCTTCTCAAATTACTTTTTCTTATGATACTAAAACTTGACTAGAATAATAACAGTGGTGGGGCCTCTGGATGGCTGAGCCAGTTAAGCATCTGCCTCTTGACTTTAGCTTAGGTCATCATCTCAGGGTCCTGAGATCAAGCCCCTCATCTGGCTCTGTGCTCAGCATAGAGTCTGCTTGTCCCTCTCCCTCTGCTCCTCCTGATGCTTACACTCTCTTTCCTTCTCTCTAATAAATAAATGAAATCTTTAAAAAACAAAAATAACAGTGGTATGTATGCTAGTCTGCATTATTATAAGCCAAGCACTGTTAAAAGTGCTTGACTTCTATTATCATACTTTAACTGCAACCACAATCTTGTGAAGTGTGCATCAATATTATGTTCACTTCACAAATAATAAAACTGAATGAAGTACTGAGGAGCATGTAGGTGGCTCTGCCAAATAAGCATCCAATTCTTGATTTCAGTTCAGGTCATGCTCTCAGGGTTGTGAGATCGGGCCCTGTATGGGGCTCCATGCTGAGCATGGAGACTAGTTGAGATTCTCTCTCTCTCCCTCTGTCCCTCTCACTTCCCTTCTTTAAAAAAATGAATAAATAAAACTGAATACTGACAGACTGACACACAGAGTAGGCGGATTTGAGATGTGAAGCCCCCACAGGCCAACTCCAGTTATCAGACTGGAAATGTTAAAATAACTATGATTATTTTGCTAAAAGCTCTAACAGGTAAAGGAGATAGCAAGCAAGATTAGTTGGGCAATGTAAGCAGAGAGATGGAAATTCTAAGAAAGAAAAGGAAATGCTGGAGAGATCAAGAACACCATAACAGAAAGGAATAATGCTTTTAATGGGCTCATCAGTAGACTGGACACAGCTAAGGAAAGTATATATGAGCTTGAGAATAATAAAAAACATGAACAACTCCATGCTCACAAATTTGATGATCTAGATGAAAAGGGCCAATTCTTCCCACACAAAACACACAAAAAAGAGATAATGTGAATATTCCTTTATCTATTAAACATAAATGGAGTCAGTAAGTAATGACCTTGAACAAAAAGCACTGAGGCCAGATTGTTTCACTGGTGAATTCTACCAGATATTTAAGAAAGAAATTATCCAGTTCTCTACAACGGATTCCAGAGGCAGATTGGATACATCCTAATTCATTCTATGAAGCCACATTACCCCAATACCAAAACCAGATGAAGACATTACAAGAAAACTACAGACCAATATCTCTCATGAACATAGATGACAAAAAACAACAAAATATTAGCAAATGAAATTCAACAGTGTATAAAAAAGAATTATGCAAGCCTTGTTGATCATTCAAAAATCAATGTAGTCCATCACCTCAAAGGGCTGAAGAAGAAAAATCCCATGATTATATGAATAAATGGAGAAAAAGCAAATCCAAAAGTCATCCATGATAAAAATCCTCAGCAAACTAGAAATAGAGGGGAAATCCAACTTGACAAAAACCCTATATATGTAATGGCTTAAAATTTAAAGTTTTCCCACTAAGACTGTGGAAAAGGCAAGGATGTCCCCTTCTTACTAATGCTTTTGAATACTGTACTGGAAGTCCTAGCTAATGCCAGGATTAGCTAAAAATAATAAAAGGAAATAAAAGGTATACTGATAAGGAAGAAATAAAACCATCTTTGCAGATGACATGATTGTGCAGAAAATCTAAAAGAAACAATAACAAAAACTATTAGAACTAATAAGCAATTATAGCAAAATTACAGGACACAAGCTTAATATACTAAAGTTAATCACTTTTTTATATACCAGTAATTACCAAGTAGAATTTGAAATTTATAATATATTGGTGTGGTGCAAAAATAATTAATACTGTTATGCTGAAAATAAATAAAAAATAAATTTTAAAAAATACCTATATCTTAAAAATATATATGTAGATTACCATCTACATTAGCACCTAATAAAAACAGGTATAAATCTAACAAAATATGTATAAGATCCATATGCAGAGGAGGAGGAGCAAGATGGCAAAGAAGTAAGAGACCTAAATTTAGTCTGGTCCCAGAAATTCAGCTAGATAGTTATCAAACCATTTTAAACACCTACAAACTCAACAGGAGATTGAAGAGAAGAATAGCAGCAACTCTATGAATAGAAAAGCGACCACATTCTGGAAGACAGGATGTGCAGAGAAATGAATCTGAGGTGATATATGGGAAGATAGACCCAGGGGGGAGGGGCTGGCTCCTGGCAAGCAGCAGAGCAGTGGAACACAAAATTGGAACTTTTAGAAGTCTGCTCCATGGGCTCCATAGGGCGCCTGGGTGTCTCAGTCGTTAAGCATCTGCTTTTGGCTCAGGTCATGATCCCAGTGCCCTGGGATTGTGCCCCACCCTGGGATCCCTGCTGAGGAGGAAGTCTTCTTCTCTCTCTCCACCCCCCTGCTTGTGTTTAAAATCTTTAAAAAAAAAAAAAAGAAGAAGAAGAAAAAGAAGTCTGTTCCATTGAGGGACCTCGCTCCAGAGGCTAAGTGGGGCTGGAGCCCTCAATGGGACAGTGTGGTCTCAGGACCTGCAGGGCCACAAAAAGACCAGTGGTGTCTTAGTATGGCAGAGCTCCCAGGTATCAGAGCAGGGAAGCCAGCTGCAAAGACAAAGCTGAGAAAGGGGCTTTCAGTTCAGAGTTACCTTAAATCATGATCTGAGGCACAGTCATGCAACTATTCTTTGAGCAGGGACCCCACAAGTAGCAGATCTGGGGAGAACACCCCCACTTACTCCACCAGAAGGAGCAGCATGGGAGCACACTGCAGGAATCTGCTGGGCTTGAAGACTCAAAGGAAATAAAAGGTATACCGAATCTGCTGGGTTTGGGGACTCCAAAAGGGGCAGTGTGCCAGCAACAGAAATGCTTGGTCACAGGCCAGGTGAGCTTGGAGTGCAGTCGGAAGCCAGGGAGACAGGATTGACTGCTCTTCTCTGAGGGCTCACTGAAGAGGGAGGCCCTGAGCTCTCCCACTCCTCCAGGGCTGGAGATTAGGGAGCCGCCATTTTCATTATTGTACTCCAACGCTGTACAGAAAGCATTCAGGGAAGAAAAGCAACTAAAAGCAAATGCAAGCAGATTGCTTAGCCTGGTCCCTGGCAAGGGCAGTGCAAATCCGCCTCCTACAAAGACATTTTAGTAACTGGCCACTCCCCCAGAAGATCAGCAAGAACATCCAGCCAAGACCAAGTTTAACAATGAGAACTGCAAACCACCAGTGCTGCGGGAATACAACACATAAAATTTATGGCCTTTTCCCCATGATTCTTTAGTCTTTCAAAGCTAAATCTCTAAAATTTTCCTTATTTTTTTTCTTCTTCTATCTTTTTAAATGTTTCCATTTTCCTATTTTAACCAATTTTAACTTATCAATACCTTTTTTTTAAAATTTATTGTTTATTTTCAGCATAACGGTATTCATTATTTTTGCACGACACCCAGTGCTTCATGCAATCTGTGCCCTCTGTAATACCCACCACCTGGTACCCCGACCTCCCACCACCCGCCCCTTCAAAAAACTTATTTTTAATTTTCATTTTTATACTTATAGTCTATCCCTTCATTCTGTATAACCTTATTTTTCTTATACATATAAGTTTTTCTTTCCTTAAAATTTTGGGATGCAGACTCTTTTAACAGACCAAAATACACCCTAAATCCACCATATGGCTTTGTTCTACTCCCCAACCTGATGACATTCCTTCCCTTTTTGTTCCCCAACAACTTATCACCTCAATTCCTTTTTTAAAATCTTTTAAAATTTTCATCTTTATAGTCATATTCCATCCCATCATTGTGTTTACCCATATATATATATATATATATATATATATATATATATATATTATATAAGTTTTTCTTTCTTTAAAATTTTGGGAGGCAGTTTTGTCTAACAGACCAAAATATACCCCATATCAAGTGTGTGGCTCTGTTCTCTTCACCAGCTAAATAATTTTTTTCCCTTCTTCTCCCCCTGGTTTCGGGTCTCTTCTGATTTGGTTAGTGTATATTTTTCTAGGGTCAATGTTAACCTTTTAACATTTTGTTCTCTCATTCATCTACTCGTCTCTGAATAAAATATTCTTCTCTGGATTAAAGGCAGAAAAATTCACCTCAAAAAAAGAACAAGAGGCAGTACCGACTGCTGGAGATCCAATCAATACAGATATAGTAAGATTTCAGAACCAGAGTTCAGAATGATGATTACAAAGATGCTATCCAGGCTTGAAAAAAGCATAGAAGATACTAGAGAATCCCTTTCTGGAGAAATAAAAACTAAAATCTAACCAAGTTGAAATTTAAAACAATATATTAATGAGGTGCAATAAAAAATGGAGGCTCTTACTGCTAGGAAAAATGAGGCAGAAGAGAGAATAAGTGATATAGAAGACAAATGACAGAGAATGAAGAAGCTGAGGAAAAGATAAACAACTATCTGGATCACGAGCGGAGAATTCAAGAGATAAATCATACCATAAGACAGAATGGTATTAGAATAATTGGAATCCCAGAAGAAGAAAGAGAGATGGGCAGAAGGTATACTGAAGCAAATTATAGCAGAGAACTTCCCTAATTTGGGGAAGGAAACAAGCTTCAAAACTCAGGAGGCACATAAAAACTCCCCTCAAAAACAATAAAAATAGGTCAAAACCCCATCCTCTTATTAGTAAAACTTATTAGTCTTAGTGACACAGAGAAAATCCTGAAAGAAGCTTGGGACAAGAAGTCTGTAACATACAATGGCAGAAATCTTAGACTGGCAGCAGACTTATCCACAGAGACCTGTCAGGGCAGAAGAGACTGGCAGGATATATTCAGAGCACTAAACGAGAAAAAAATTCAGCCAAGAATACTATATCCAGCTAGGCTGTCACTGAAAATAGAGAGATAAAAAGTTTCCAGGACAAACAAAAACTAAAAGAATTGGCAAACACCAAACCAGCCCTAGAGGAAATATTGAAAGGGGTCCTCTAAGCAAAGAGAGAGCCTAAAAGTAACAGAACAGAAAGGAACAGAGACAACATACAGTAACAGTCACCTTACAGGTAATAAAATGGAACTAAATTCGTATCTTTCAATAGTTACCGTGAATGTAAATGGACTAAATGCTCCAATCAAAACACACAGGATATCAGAATGGACAAAAAAAAGACCCATCAATATGCTATCTGAAAGAAAATCCTTTTAGACCCAAAGACACCTCCAGATTTAAACTGGGGGGGTAGAAAACCATTTACCATACTAATGGACATCAAAAGGAAGCCAGGGTGGCAATCCTTATATCAGACTAATTGATTTTAAACCAAAGCCTATAATAAGAGAGGAGGAAGGACACTATATCATACTGAAAGGGTCTGTCCAACAAGAAGATCTAACAATTTAAAAAATCTATGCCCCTAACATGGGAGCAGCCAACTGTATAAACCAATTACTAATAAAATCAAAGAAACACATCGACAATAATACAATAATACTAGAGGACTTTAACACTCCCCTCACTGAAATGGACAGATCAGCTAAGCAAAAGATCAACAAGTACAAAAAGGCTTTAAATGACACACTAGACCAGATGGACATCACAGATATATTCAGAATATTCCATCCCAAAGCAACAGAATGCACATTCTTCTCTAGTGCACATGGAACAGTCTCCAGAACAGATCATATCCTGGGTCACAAATCAGGTCTCAACAAGTACCAAAAGACTGGGATCATTCCCTGCATATTTTCAGACCACAATGCTTTGAAACTAGAACTCAACCACAAGAGGAAGGTTGGAAAGAACTCAAATACATGGAGGCTAAAGAACACCTTACTAAAGAATGAATGGAAAAAATAAAAATAAAAAAAATTAAAAAATAAATGTCTCAACTAGGAAATTAAAGAATTGAAAAAATTCATGGAAACAAATGAAAATGAAAACACAACTGTTTTTGAGATGCAGCAAAGGTAGTCCTGAGAGGAAAGTATATAGATTTAAAAACCTTTCTCAAGAAACATGGAAGGTCTCAAATACACAACCTAAGCCTCCACCTAAAGGACCTGCAGAAAGAACAGCATATAAAACCCAGCAGAAGGGAAAAAATAAGGATAAGAGAAGAAATCAATGAAATAGGAACCAAAAGAACAGTAGAACAGATCAACAAAATTAGGAGCTGGTTCTCTTAAAGAATTAATAAGATTGATAAACCCCTGGCCAGACTTAGCAAAAAGAAAAAAGAAAGGACCCAAATTAATAAAATTATGAATGAAAGGGGAGAAATCACAACAAACACCAAAGAAAAACAATGATAAGAACATACTATGAGCAACTATATGCCAGCATATTTGACAATCTGAAAGAAATAGATGCATTCCTAGAGACATATAACTACAAAAACTGGAAAGGAAGAAATAGAAAACCGGAACAGATCCAAAACCAGTAAGGAGATTGAAGCAGTCATCAGAAATCTCCCAAATAACAAGAGCCCAGTGCCAGAAGGCTTCCCAGAGGAATTATACCAAACATTTGAAGAATAATTAATACCTATTTTCCTGAAACTGTTCCAAAAAATAGAAATGGAAGGAAAACTTCCAAACTCATTTCACAAGCATTAGCTTGATCCCAAAGACAGGCAAAGACCCCATCAAAAAGAAGAATTACAGACCAATATCCCTGATGAACACAGATGCAAAAATTCTCACCAAAATACTAGCCAGGAGGATCCAACAGTACATTAAGGGATTAGTCACCATGACCAAGTGGGATTTATTCCTGGGCTGCAAAGTTGGTTCAACATCCACAAATCAAACAATGTGATACAATACACTAATAAAAGAAAAAACAAGAAACATATGATACTCTCAATAGATGCTGAAAATCCATTTGACAAAGTACAATATCCTTTCTTAATCAAAACTCTTCACAGTATAGGAATAGAGGGTACATACCCCAATACCATCAAAGCCATCTATGAAAAACCCACAGCAAATATCATTCTCAATGAGGGAAAACTGAGAGCTTTTCCACTAAGGTCAGGAACACAGTAGGGATGTCCACTATCACCACTGCTATTCAACATAGTACTAGAAGTCCTAGTCTCAGCAATCAGACAACAAAAAGAAATAAAAGATATCTGAACATGCAAAGAAGAAGCCAAACTCTCACTCTGCAGATGATACGATACTTTATGTGGAAAACCCAAAAGACTCCACTCAAAAACTGCGAGAACTCATATAGGAATTCAGTAATGTGTCAGGATATAAAATCAATGCACAGAAATGTTGTATTTCTATATACCAACAAGACAGAAGAAGAAATTAAGGAATCAATCCTATTTACAATTGCACCCAAAACCATAAGATACCTAGGAATAAATCTAACCAAAGAGGTAAAGAATCTGTACTCAGAAAACCATAGAGTGCTCATGAAAGAAACTGAGGAAGACACAAAGAAATGGAAAAACATTTTATGCTCTTGGATTGGAAGAACAAACTTGTGAAAATGTCTATGCTACCTAGAGCAATCTACACATTTAATGCAATCCCTATCAAAAATGCCATCAACTTTTTTCAAAGAAATGGAACAAATAATTCTAAAATTTATATGGAACCAGAAAAGACCTCAAATAGAGGAATGTTGAAAAAGAAAAACAAGTTGTTGGTATCACAATTCCAGACTTCAAGCTCTATTACAAAGCTGTCATCATCAAGACAGTATGGTACTGGCACAAAAACAGACACATAGATCAGTGGAACAGAATAGAGAGCCCAGAAATGGACCCTCAACTCTATGGTCAGCTAATCTTCGACAAAGCAGGAAAGAATGTCCAATGGAAAAAAGACAGTCTCTTCAACAAATGGTGTTGGGAAAATTGGAAGGCAACATGCAAAAGAATGAAAGTGGACTATTTCCTTACACCACACACAAAAATAGACTCCAAATAGATGAAAGACCTCAATGTGAGACAGGAATCCATCAAAATCCTTGAGGAGAACACAGGCAGCAACCTCTTTGACCTCAGCCACAACAACTTCTTCCTAGAAACACTGTCAAAGGCAAGGGAAGCAAGAGCAAAAAAATGAACTATTTGGACTTCAAGATAAAAAACATTTGCATAGCAAAGGAAACAGTCAACAAAACCAAAAGACAACTGACAGATATTTGCAAATGACATTATCAAATAAAGGGCTAGTGTCCAAAATCTATAAAGAACTTATAAACTCAACACCCAAAGAACAAAGAATCCAATCAAGAAATGGGCAGAAGACATGAACAGACATTTCTGCAAAGAAGACATCCAGATGGCCAACAGACAGATGAAAAAATGCTCCACATCACTTGGCATCAGGGAAATACAAATCAAAACCACAGTGAGATACCATCTCACACCAGTCAGAATGGCTAAAATTAACCAGTCAGGAAATGGCAGGCATTGGCGAGGACACAGAGAAATGGGAACCCTCCTACACTGTTGGTGGGAATGCAAGCTGATGCAGACACTCTGGAAAACAGAATGGTGGTTCCTCAAAAAGTTGAAAATAGAGCTACCCCTTTGACCCAGCAATTGCATTACTGGGTATTTACCCTAAAGATACAAATGTTCTGATCCAAAGGGGCAGTTTATAGCAGCAATGTCCACAATAGCCAAGTTATGGAAAGAGCCTAGATGTCCAATGTCCATCAACAGATGAATGGATAAAGAAGGTGTGGTGTGTGTGTGTGTGTGTGTGTGTATGTGTATCTGCAATGATGTGGAGGTAACTAGAGGGGATTATGCTAAGCAAAATAAGTCCATCAGAGAAAGACAATTATCATATGATCTCACTGATATGAGGAATTTGAGAAACAAGACAGAGTATCACAGGGGAAGGGAGGGACAAATGAAACAAGATGAAACCAGAGAGGGAGACAAAACATAAAAGAGTCTCTTAATCTCAGGAAACAAACAGGCTTGCTGGAGGGGAGGGGGTGTGGAAGGGATGGTTTGGAAGATGGACAGTGGGGAGGATATGTGCTATGGTGAGGAATAAGTTAATTTAAAAATCCGTATGCAGAAAACCATAAAATTCTCAGGAAAGATTTCAAAGAAGAACTAAATAAATGGAGAGAGATTCCGTTTCGATGGATAGTGGGATTCAATATTGTCAAATGTAGGTTCAAAACAATCTTAATGAAAATTTCAGCAAATTATTTTGTGGATATCAACAAAATTGTAAGGTTTATATGGAGAAGCAAAAAGTCCAGAATAGGCAACTCAATACAGAAGAACAGAGATGGAAGACTAACACTACCTGATTTCAAGACTTGCTATAAAGTTACAGTAATCAATACAATGTGGTAATTATTAAAAAACAAATAAACCAACAGAACAGAATACAGAGCCCAGAAGTAAACTCACATAAATACAGTCAACTAATCTTTGATAAAGGAGCAAAGTCAATATAATGGAGCAAAAGCAGTCTTTCCCACAAATGGTACTGTAACAACCAAACATCCACATGAAAAAAAAAAAATGAATTTATTCACGTATCTTAGTTACACCCCTCACAGAAATTAATTTAAAATATACTGGGGACATAAATGCAAAATGCTAACTATAAAACCTTAACATGCTAAAAAACCTAGTTGACCCTGGGTAGGATGACGACTTTTTAATTTATTTTCCAAAGCTAATATTTTCCCTTTTTTAAAAGATTTTATTTATTTTAGGGGCACCTGGGTGGCTCAGTGGGTTAAGCCTCTGCCTTCAGCTCAGGTCATGATCTCAGGGTCCTGGAATCAAGCCCCGCATCAGGCTCTGCTCAGCAGGTAGCCTGCTTCCCTTCCTCTCTCTCTGCCTGCCTCTCTACCTGCTTGTGATCTCTCTCTCTCTCTCTCAAATAAATAAATGACTTTTTTTTTAAGATTTTATTTGAGAGAGAGAGAGGAAGAGAGAGAGGAGTATGATTTGGGGGGAGGAGCAGAAAGAGAGAGAATCTCAAGCAGACTCTCCACTGAGCATTGGAACCTGATGCAGGGTTCAATTCCATGACCCTGTGATCATGACCTGAGCCAAAACCAAGAGTCAGACACTTAACTGACTGAGCCACCCAGATGCCCCAATGATAACTTTTTAGATACAATACCAAAAGCATCATCCATGAAAGAAATAATTGATAAGCTAGACTCCATTAAAATTAAAAACTTATGCTCTGTGAAAGATAATGTTGAAGAATGAGAAGACAAACCACAGACTGGGAGAAAATACTTCCAAGAGACCTATCTGACAGAGGACAATTATTCAAATTATTCAAATTATACAAAGAACTCTTAAAATGCAACAACAAGGAAACACACAAAATCACTGGAATCATACAGTATGTAGGGTTTTTTTCCCAGTTAAAGACTTGACAAAACACTTTATCAAAGAAGATATAGATAGCAAGCATCTGAAAAAAATGTTCAACTTATATCACTAGTGAAATGCAAACTGAAGCAAGATACAACTACAAAGCTATTAGAACGGCCAAAATCCAAAACACTGACTTCATCCAATGCTGACAAGGATATGTAGCAACAGAAACCCTCATACATTGCTGGTGGAGAACACAAAATGGTACAGCCACTTTGGTAGTTTCTTACAAAACTAAACATACACTTACCATATGATCCAGCAATCAGTCACTCTCTTGGTGTCTGCCCCCAAAAGTTAAAAACTTATGCCCACATAAAAGCCTTCACCTGAATATTTATAGCATCTTTATTCATAATCTTCTGAACCTGGAGCAACCAAGATGTCCTTCACTAGGTGAATGGATAAACTATGGTACACGCAGACATGGAATATTATAGAGTGCTATAAAGAAATGAACTATCTAGTCATGAAAAGACATGGAGGAAACTTAAATGCCCATTTTTAGGGGAAAGAATCCAATCTGAAATGTCTACATATTGTATGATTCCAACCATACAACATTCTGGAAAAGGCAAAACTATGGAATAGGTAGTAAAAAGACTGGTTGCAAAAAAAATTTTAAAAACTGGTTGCCAGTGGGTTGTTGTGGGGAGGAAAGAATAAATAGGCAGAGCACTAAGGACTTTTAGGGCACTGAAATGATTCTATCTGATAATGGAATGGTGGACACACATCATTACACATTTGTGAAAACCCAAAGAATGTAAACATGCAAGAGTGAATTCTAATATAAACTACATGCTTTGGGTGGAAAACGATGTGTCAGTGTAGGTTCATCAACTGTAACAAATGCACTACTCTGGTGTGGAATATTGATAATGGGAGAGGTAGGAGGGGAGTGGTTGTATTTGGAAACTCTAAATTGCTCTAACAAAATATATATATATTTTTAAAGATTTTATTTATTTATTTGACAGACAGAGATCACAAGTAGGCAGAGAGGCAGGCAGAGAGAGCGAGAGAGAGAGGGAAGCAGGCTTCCTGCGGAGCAGGGAGCCCGATGCGGGGCTTGATCCCAGGACCCTGAGATCATGACCCGAGCCGAAGGCAGCAGCCCAAACCACTGAGCCACCCAGGCGCCCCCAAAATATATTAATTAAAAAAAAAAAAACAACTTATTTTTTGGGGGTGCCTCGCTGGCTCAGTGGGTTAAAGCTACTGCCTTTGGCTCAGGTCATGATCCCAGGGTCTTGGGATAGAGCCCCACATCAGGTTCTCTGCTCAGCGGGGAGCCTGCTTCCTCCTCTCTCTCTGCCTGCCTCTCTGCCTACTTGTGATCTCTATCAAATAAATAAATTTTTTAAAAAACTTATTTTTAAGTGGAAAAAAATCAATGCAGTTAAAATTATTTCTATTTCCAATTTCTTGTCAATACTGAATGTGTACATCTATTCAATACTAATAATTACAACTTTAATTCTTAAGGTTACATTATGTTATAAGTATACATATAGCGTGCAAACTTTAAAACAAAGATCTTGAAAGTAAATTTGAAAACTGTAGGGAATGCAGTCATTTCAGAAAAAGCAAAAAATAGTAGAAAAAAGATTGTGAGAATGAACTAGAGAAGGGAGTGGTATAAACATATAAAGGATTGCATATTTTAATTTCATAAACAGGAAAATAATCTACACCAGAAGATCACATTTTAATTAGATACAGTTAAGAAATATTAAGCATCACTCTGGATTGCCTTCACTCATTCATTTTTGAAATATTTGAATGCCTATTCTATATCAGACATTATTCTCTGAGCTGAAATATAACAGTGAACAATAAGAAAGACAATGCCCACTGGGCTTTGGATTAGGCAGTGGCTTCTTGAAAATTACCACAGTTTCTCGTGACTTTTCCAGATCTTTGTATTTCATGTCCTGTGGCAGTCCCACTTGCTGACCCACATTAACAGAGAAGTTCACTTTTGGTTCTGGTTCAAGATGGTTATATAAGGAGGCTCAACTCCCCTAAAGAACACACCAAATCTATTAGATGCATAAGGAACAATTCCCTCTGAAAGAAATTCAGAAAATAGCTGAGCATCAAATGAACAAGAAAAAAAAAAACATATTTAAATAGGTTGGACAGGCTGAGGAACAACCTCACCATAAACCCCATCTCTGGTACAACAACATGCAACTAAGAGGAAACTCACAATTCCTAACTTCTCCTTAAGGATCAAAGAGTTTAGATCTTGCACTGGGCATCTCCACCAGAGAGAGAGGACCTCAAAATATGTTGCTTTTTGAAACATGAGACTGACAAGGCTGAGACCGTTCTTTTTTTTTTTTTTTTTTTAAAAGTTTAATTTTTTTTTTTGACAGGGAGGGGTCAAAAGTACAGAGAGAGGTAGGCAGAGAGAGAGAGAGAGAGAGAGAGGGAAGCAGGCTCCCTGCTGAGCAGAGAGCCAGATGTGGGACTCGATCCCAGGGACCTGAGATCATGACCTGAGCCAAAGGCAGAGGCTTAACCCACTGAGCCACCCAGGTGCCCCAAGGCTGAGACAGTTCTTAAAGGATTAATGTAGACTCTATCTGAGGTGGGCTAACCACCACCTCAGGCCCAACATAGAAGCAGCAAACAGAAATGCCCAGACTTTCTGTGAAAGAGATATGTTTTCTTAAGCTGGAGCCTGAGAGGCATGCTTCTAATTCAACACACATCAAGGGGTTAACTAAAATAGTCTCCAGAAACCAAGGAAACCAACAGGTGCCATCTTTGTACTTTCTCTCTCTGCATTGCTCCAGGCCTCTCTTACCTCCAGAAAGAAGCTTACACACATACTTGTCACTCTGGTTTTTGTGGGTGATGAAAAACAGAGAAACAATTCTTGCAGCAGATGGGTGGCTCAGTTTGTTGAGCATCTGACTCTTGGTTTTGGCTCAGGTCATGATCTTAGGGTTCTGGAACCAAGTCCCAATCAGGCTCCGAGTTCAGCAGGGAGTCTGAGATTCTTTCTCTCCCTCCCTCTCTGCCCCTCTCACTGCTAGTGCACTCTATCTCTCTCTGTGTCTCTAATATAAATAAATAAACTTTTTTCTTTAAAGAAAATAACATAGAAATATTTCTTAACTGGATAACTACAGTACAGTGCAGAAGAAGCAGATGGAAACACCCATCTACGAGTCTTTCCCTAAAAGAAGTAAAACTGAATACTTGAAAAGCTGTAGCCTAAGGGTCCAGCTTCCAAACAGCCTGCATCTACAGGCTGAGATCTTCCCCTTTGGGACACCCACAGTCTTGGCAAATCCTCAACTACTGCAAGCCACAAAGAACAGACTGTTTGGACAATCACAAAGGTCTGAGACACAATGAAGAACTACGGCAGGGTTGAATGATAAGGTTTATCTCCTACATGAGACCACTACATCAAGACTGGGAGAAGTGGCTGTTTTATCTAAAGCATAGAAACCAACACAGAGAGTCAAGAAAAGTGAAGGAAGAGGCAAATACATTCCAAACAAAAGAGCAAGATAAAAACTCAGAAAAAGACCTTAATGAAATGATACCTAATAACAAGTTCAAAATAATGGTTGTAAAGATATTTGCCAAAGTCGGGAGAACAATGCATGAACAAAATGAGAATTTCAACAAAGAGACAGAAAATGTACAAAAGCATCAGATAAATCAAGAGCTAAAGAATAAAATAACTCAATTGAAAAATTCAATATAGGGGTAATCAGCCAACTAGATGAAGCAAAAGAAAAAACCAGCAAACTGAAAAGAAAAAATCAGCAAACAGTGTAATTCATCTAATCAGAGGAGCAAAGAGAAAAAAAGGGAAAAGATTAATGGGCTTATGGAACAATATTAAGACCAATATTTGCATTATAGAGGTCCCAGAAGGTGAAAGTACAGAAAAACAGACATAAAACTTAGATGAATCTATGGAGACCCACATCAAGACACATTATAATTTAACTGTTTTAAGTTAAAGACAAGGAGAGCATTTAGAAAAGTAACGCGGCAAGAGAAAAACAACTTCTCTTTTTTTAAAGAGTTTATTTATTTATTTGACAAAGATCACAAGTAGAAAGGCAGGCAGAGAGAGAGGAGGAAGCAGGCTCCCCGCCGAGCAGAGAGGCTGATGTGGGGCTCAATCCCAGGACACTAAGATCATGACCCGAGCTGAAGGCAGAGGCTTTAACCCACTGAGCCACCCAGGTGCCCTAGAAAAAATTCTTAAGAACAAGGAAACCACCATAAAACTATAGGAAGACTTTCCAGCAAAAAAATCTCCAGGTCACAAAAGTGTTACAACATATTCAAAGTGCTGAAAGGGAAACAACAACAACAACAACAACAACAACAAACCTGCCAACTAAGAATACTCTACCAGAGCTGTCTTTCAGAATTACAGATAAGATAAAGTTTTCCAAAAAAAGTAAAAGCTGAAGGAGTTCAGCAACAACAGACAAGAATTATGAGAAATGTCAAAGGGACTTCTTTAAACTGAAATGAAAGAATACTATAACTAGTAACTGAATACACCTGAAAGTATAAATCTCACTGTTAAAAGTAATGGTTAAATTCAGAGTAATCTAATGCAATGGTGGTGGGCTAATCACTCATAAATCAAGTGTGAAAGTCATAGGACAAAAGTAGTAAAAACAACTGTAACTACAAGAATTTGTTAATGAATACAAGATAAATTAGGACACCAAAATGTAAAACATAGGAGGAGGAAGAATAATGCAGAGCTTTAGAGTGCATTTAAAATTAAGTTTTTATGAGCTTAAAATAAACTGTATAAAAAGATGTTTTATGTAAGCTTCCAGGTTTTAACCACAAAGCAAAAAACTATAGTAGATATGCAAAAGATAAACAGAAAAAAATCTAAGCATACCACTACAGAAAATCATCAAATCACAAAAGGGCAAAAGAAAAGGGAAACAAAAGAATTACAGAACAGTAAGAAAACAATTAATATAAATGGAAATAATGCCCATACCATAACAATAATTACTTTAAATGTAAATGGACTAAATTCTCCAAGCAAAGAGAGTGTACCTAAATGGGCCAATGATAATAATCATAAGACCTAACTATATTCTGCTTAGAAGACTCACTTCAGCTTTAAGAACACACCAGAAAGGGATTGAAAAATGCATTCCATGTCAAAAGAAACCAAAAGAAAATCTGGAGCAACTGTATCAGACAATATGAATTTCAAGAAAAGGACTATAAAAATAAAGACAAAAAATGTAATTATAGAATGATAAAGGTGGGTGGCTATAATATCCCACAGAGGATATTTTATTTATAAATATCTATGCACCTAAATATATAAAACAAATATCAACAGACAGCAATATAATATAGTAGGGTACTTCAATATCCCACTTTCACCAATAGATCATCAAGATAGAAAATCTATAAACAGGGCGCCTGGGTGGCTCAGTGGTTAGGCCGCTGCCTTCGGCTCAGGTCATGATCTCAGGGTCCTGGGATCGAGTCCCGCATCGGGCTCTCTGCTCAGCAGGGAGCCTGCTTCCCTCTCTCTCTCTCTCTGCCTGCCTCTCCATCTGCTTGTGATTTCTCTCTGTCAAATAAATAAATAAAATCTTTAAAAAAAAAAAAAAAAAGAAAATCTATAAACAAACATCAGATTTAAATTACCTGATACACCAGCTGGATTTTTTTTTATTTAAATTCAATTAGCCAAGGTATAGTACATCATTAGTTTTTGATATAATGTTCAATGATTTACTGGTTGGTTTTAACAAACATTTACAGAACATCCCATCCAAAAATAGCAGGGTGCATACTCTTCTCAAGCACAAATGAACATACTCCAAGATAGATCATATGTCAGGTCACAAAACAAGTCTTAATAAACTGAAGAAGACTGAAATCATATCAAGTCTCTTTTCCAACCATAATGTTATAAAACTAGATATCAATTACAAAAAGAAAACTATAAAATTCACAAATGCATGAAGATTACACAACATGCTGTTGAATAAATAATGGGTCAAAGAAGAAATCAAAGAAGGAAACTGAAAAAAACCTGGAGACAAATGAAAATGGAAATACAACATACCAAAACTTAAGAGATGAAGCAGAAGTAGTTCTAAGAGAGGCATTCACAGCTATAAACAATTACATTAAGACACAAGAAAGATTCCAAATAATCCAACTTTACAACTCAAGGAACAATGTAAAAAAGAACAAACTAAACCTAAAGTTTGTAGAAGGAACAAAATAACAAAGATCCAGGCAGAAATAAATGAAATAAAGACTAAAAAAGCAATAGAAAAGATCAAAGAGTCTGGAAGTTTTCCTTCTGCTTCAATTTTCTGAAACAGCTTCAGGAGAATAGGTGTTATCTCTTCTTTGAAAGTTTGGTAGAATCCCCCAGGGAATCCATCAGGTCCTGGGCTCTTGTTTTTTGGCAGGTTTTTGATCATTGCTTCAATCTCATTACTAGATATCGGTCTATTCAGGTTGTCAATTTCTTCATGGTTCAATTTTGGGAGTTTATGGTTTTCCAGGAATGAATCCATTTCATCTAGGTTGCTTAGCTTATTGGCATATAACTGCTGATAATAACTTCTGATGATTGTTTCTACTTCCTTGGTGTTAGTTGTGATCTCTCCCTTTTCATTCATAATTTTATTAATTTGGGCTTTATCTCTTTTCTTTTGTATTAGTGTGGCCAATGGTTTATCGATCTTATCGATTCTTTCAAAAAACCAGTTTCTAGTTTCACTGATACATTCTACTATATCTCTGGTTTCTACCTCATTGATCTCTGCTCTAATCTTGATTATCTCCCTTCCTATGTGTGGAGATGGATTGATTTGTTGTTGATTCTCCAGCTCTTTAAGGTGTAGAGACAGCTGGTGTATTCTGGATTTTTCAATTTTTTTGAGGGAGGCTTGGATGGCTATGTATTTCCCCCTTAGGACCGCCTTTGCTGTATCCCATAGGTTTTGCACCAAAGAGTCTTCATTCTCATTGATTTCCATGAATTGTTTCAGTTCTTCTTTGA
>NC_081560.1:152886095-152899020 GCF_022355385.1 Mustela nigripes | reverse complement strand
TTATGGATTTTTCAATTTTTTTGAGGGAGGCTTGGATGGCTATGTATTTCCCCCTTAGGACCGCCTTTGCTGTATCCCATAGGTTTTGGACCGAAGTGTCTTCATTCTCATTGGTTTCCATGAATTGTTTCAGTTCTTCTTTGATCTCCTCCTTGATCCAAGCATTCTTAAGCAAGGTGGTCTTTAGCTTCCAGGTGTTTGAGTTCCTTCCGAACTTTTCCTTGTGACCGAGCTCCAGTTTCAAAGCATTGTGATCTGAGAATATGCAGGAAATAATCTCAGTCTTTTGGTATCAGTTGAGTCCTGATTTGTGACCCAGCACGTGGTCTATTCCTGAGAAGGTTCCATGTGCACTTGAGAAGAATGAGTATTCTGTTGTTTTAGGGTGGAATTTTCTGTATATATCTATGAGGTCCATCTGGTCCAATGTGTCATTCAATGCTCTTGTTTCTTTATTGATTTTCTGCTTTGATGATCTATTTCTGAGAGAGGCGTGTTAAGATCTCCTACTATTAATGTATTCATATCAATATGACTCTTTATCTTGATTAACAGTTTTCTTATGTAATTGGCTGCTCCCATATTGGGGGCATAGATATTTACAATTGTAAGATCATCTTGGTGGATTGTACCTTGAAGAATTATGTAGTGTCCTTCTGTATCTCTGACAACAGTCTTTAGTTTAAAATATAATTTATCTGATATAAGAATCACTATCCCGGCCTTCTTTTGAGGCCCACTGGCATGAAAGATGCATCTCCATCCCTTCACTTTCAGTCTGGGTGTATCTTTAGGTTCAAAATGGGTCTCTTGCAGACAACATATGGATGGGTCCTGTCATTTTATCATATCTGCAACCCTGTGTCATTTTATGGGCACATTTAGGCCATTCACATTGAGAGGGATTATTGATAGATACGTTTTTATTGACATCATGTTACCTTTTAAGTCTGTCTTTCTGTAGATTGTCTCTATATTTCTGTTCAATGCTATTCTTACAATTTTTCCTCTTTTGTAGAACCCCCCTTAATATTTCTTGCAGTGTCAGCTTGGTGGTTGCATAGTCTTTTAAGCCTTGCCGGTCTTAGAAACTCTTTATCTCTCCATCCATTTTGAATGTCAGTCTTGCTGGATAAAGTATTCTTGGCTGCATGTTCTTCTCATTTAGTGCCCTGAATATATCTTGCCAGCCTTTTCTGGCTTGCCAGGTCTCTGTGGACAGGTCTGACATCATTCTGATGGCTTTCCTCTGTACCTAAGGAGCTTCTTTGTCCTAGCTGCTTTCAAGAAAGTCTGCCTACAATTATAATTCTTCATTCTTTTTTTTTTTTAAAGGTTTTATTTATTTATTTGACAGAGAGAAATCACAAGTAGATGGAGAGGCAGGTAGAGAGAGAAGCAGGCTCCTTGCTGAGCAGAGAGCCCGATGCGGGACTCGATCCCAGGACCCTGAGATCATGACCTGAGCCGAAGGCAGCGGCTTAACCCACTGAGCCACCCAGGCGTCCCCATTCTTTTTTTTTTTTTTAAAGATTTTATTTATTTATTTGACAGAGAGAGATCATAAGTAGGCAGAGAGGCAGAGAGAGAGGAAGGGAAGCAGGCCGCCTGCTGAGCAGAGAGCCCAATATGGGACTCAATCCCAGGACCCCGAGATCATGACCTGAGCCGAAGGCAGCGGCTTAACCCACTGAGCCACCCAGGCACCCATAATTCTTCATTCTTACTATTAGGTGTCTCGATCACCAAGACAGCATGGTACTGGCATAAAAACAGACATAGACCAGTGGAACAGAGTAGAGAGCCCAGATACGGACCCTCAACTCTATGGCCAAATAATCTTCGACAAAACAGGAAAAGATATACAGTGGAAAAGTCTCTTCAATAAATGGTGCTGGTCATCAAAAGAAATGAAATCTTGCCATTTGCGACAACATGGATGGAACTAGAGCGTATCATGCTTAGCAAAATAAGTCAAGCGGAGAAAGACAACTATCATATGGTCTCCCTGATATGAGGAAGTGGTGATGCAACATGGGGGCTTAACTGGGTAGAAGAATCCATGAAACAAGATAAGATTGGGAGGGAGACAAACCATAGTGACTCTTAATCTCACAAAACAAACTGAGGGTTGCTGGGGGGGGGGGGTTGGGAGAAGGGGGGGGGGTTATGGACACGGGGGAGGGTATGTGCTTTGGTGAGTGCTGTGAAGTGTGTAAACCTGGCGATTCACAGACCTGTACCCCTGGGGATAAAAATATATGTTTATGAAAAATAAAAAATTAAAAAAAAATGGTGCTGGGAAGACTGGACAGCTATATGTAGAAGAATTTAACTCAACCATTCTCTTACTCCGTACACAAAGATAAACTCAAATGGATAAAAGACCTCAACGTGAGACAGGAATCCATCAGAACCCTAGAGGAGAACATAAGCAGTAACCTCTTTGTTATCAGCCACAGCAACTTCTTTCAAGATATGTCTCTAAATTCAAAGGAAACCAAAGCAAAGATGAACTTTTGACTTCAAGATGAAAAGCTTCTGCACAGCAAAGGAAACAGTCAAAAAAACAAAGAGGCAACCCACGGAATGGGAGAAGATATTTGCAAATGACAGTACAGACAAAAGATTGATATCCAGGACCTATAAAGAACTCCTCAAACTCAACACATACAAAACAGACAATCATATAAAAAAATGGGCAGAAGATATAAACAGACTTTTCTCCAATGAAGACATGCAAATGGCTATTAGACACATGGAAAAATGTTCATCATCACTAGCCATCAGGGAGATTCAAATTAAAACCACATTGAGAGGGGTGCCTGGGTGGCTCAGTGGGTTAAGCCGCTGCCTTCGGCTCAGGTCATGATCTCAGGGTCCTGGGATCGAGTCTCACATTAGGCTCTCTGCTCAGCAGGGAGCCTGCTTCTCTCTCTCTCTCTCTCTCTGCCTGCCTCTCTGTCTACTTGTGATCTCTCTCAGTCAAACAAATAAATCTTTAAAAAAAGGTTTATCTCACACATTGAGATACCATCTTACCAGTTAGAATGGCCAAAATAAGCAAAACAGGAAACAACATGTGTTGGAGAGAATGTGGAGAAACCCTCTTACACTGTTGGTAGAATGCAAGTTGGTACAGCCACTTTGGAGAACAGTGTGGAGATTCCTCAAGAAATTAAAAATAGAGCTTCCCTATGCCCCTGCAATGGCACTACTGGGTATTTACCCCAAAGATACAGATGTAGTAAAAAGAAGGGCCATCTGTACCCCAACGTTTATAGCAGCAGTGTCCATGGTTGCCAAACTGTGGAAAGAACCAAGATGCCCTTCAACAGATAAATGGGTAAGGAAGATGTGGTCCATATACACTATAGAGTATTATGCCTCCATCAGAAAGGATGAATACCCAACTTTTGTAGCAACATGGATGGAACTGGAAGAGATTATGCTGAGTGAAATAAGTTAAGCAGAGAGTCAATTATCATATGGTTTCACTTATTTTTGGAGCATAGCAAATAGCATGGAGGACAAGGGGAGATGGAGAGGAGAAAGGAGTTGAGGGAAATTGGAAGGGGTGGTGACCCATGAGAGACTATGGACTATGAAAAACAATCTGAGGGTTTTGAAGGGGCGGGGGGTGGGAGTTGGGGGAACCAGGTAGTGGGTATTAGAGAGGGCATGGACTGCATGGAGCACTGGGTGTGGTGCAAAAACAATGAATACTGTTACGCTGAAAAGAAATTTTTTAAAAAATCCAAAAAAAGAAAAAAAAAAGAAAAGATCAAAGAAACTAAGAGCTAATTTCTTTGAAAAGATAAAACATATAAATCTTCAGCCACTCACCAGGAACAGAGGGGACTCAAATAAATAAAATGAGAAATCAAAAAGAAGCTGCAATTGATACCACAGAAATACAAAAGATTAGAGACTACTATGAAGAATTACAAGCCAAAATATGGGACCATGTAGAAAAAAATAGAATAAATAAATATATATATAATATAATAATATAATAATAAATAAATACATAGAATAAATCTCTAGAAACACACAACATACTAAGACTGAATCATGAAGAAAGAAAAAATCAAACAGACCAGTTCTAGTAAGGAGAATTAATCAGCAATCAAAAATCTACCAACATACAAAAGCCCAGGATCAAATGGCTTCACTTGCGAATTCCAGGAAACATTTAAAGAACAGTGAATACTAATCCTTCTCAAACTCTTCCAAAAAATAGTAAGAGGGAACATTTCCAGAACTCATTTTACCAGTCTACAATTACCCTAACACCAAAACCAGACAAGAATACTACAAGAAAATTACAGGATCATATTCCTGATAAACAGAGATGCAAAAATCCTCATAAAATATTAGCAAACCACATTCAACAATACATTAAAAGGATCATATACCATGATTTGTTCCAGAATGCAGGGATGGTTCAATACCCATAAATCAATGTGATACACGCCATTAAAAATTGAATGATTAAAAAAAGGATAAAAATATGATCATTTCAACAGATGCAGAGAAAGCATTTAACAAAATTCAACATCCATTCATATTACTGTCAACAAAGTGGGTCTGCAGAAAATATACCTCAACATCATGAAGAACACATATAACAAGCTCACAATGATCATCATACCAAATGGTGAAAAATGGAAGAATTTTACTCTAAGGTCAGTAACAAGACAAAGATGCCCACTCTTGCCACTTCTATTAAACATAGTACTGAAATTCTGAGTGAGAGCAATTAGGCAAGAAAAAAGAAAAGGTATCCAATTTAGAATGAAAGAAGTATAACTGTTCCTATTTGCAGATGACATATTATGTATTAAAAAACTCTAAAGATGCCACCAAAAAAAAAAAAGCCCTGTTAGAATAAAACAAATTCAGGAAACTTGTGGGATACAAAATCAATCAAAAATAACAGTTCTGTTTCCATACACTAATAATGAACTATCAGAAAGAGAAAATTTTAAAAACCCAATTTACAGGGGCACCTGGGTTGCTCAGTCAGTTAAGTGTCTGCCTTTGGCTCAGGTCATGATCTCAGAGGGGTGGGATCAAGTCCTGCGTCCAGCTCTCTGCTCTGCCCGTTGTCTATTTCTCCCTCTCCTTCTGTGTTCTCTCTCAAATAAATAAATAAAATCTTTTAAAAAGTTAAACAAAATAAAAACCCAATTTACAATTGCATCAAAAAAGAATAAAATACCTAGGGTTGTGTGGGTGGCTGTCAGTTAAGCATTTGCCTTTGGCCCAGGTCATGATCCCAGAGTCCTGGAATTAAGCCCTACATTGGGCTCCCTGCCCCAGGGGGAGCCTGCTTCTTCCTCTCCCTCTGCCTTCAGTTCTCCCTGCTTGTGCACACTCTCTCTTTCTCTTTCTCTATTAAATAAATAAATAAAATATTTTTAAAAAATGAATGAAATATCTAGAAATAAATTTAACTTTGAAGGTTAAAGACCTACACACTGGGGCCCCTGGCTGGCTCAATGGGACTCTTTATCTCAGGGTTGTGAGTTTGAACCCCAGATTGGGTACAGAGATTACTTAAGAATAAAAGCTTTAAAAAAAAAAAAGACCTGTACACTGAAAACAGTAAGACACTGATGAAAGAAACTGGAAAACAAATAAATGGAAAGATATTATGCACACATGGATTTGAAGAATTGTTAAAAAGTTCACTAGATGTTACATGCAACTAATGAATCATTGAAAACCACAACAAAAACTTATGTACTATATTCTGGCTAACTGAGCATAAAAAAAAAGTTCATACTATCCAAGGCAATCTATAGACTTAATGCAATCTCTATGAAATTCCAATCGCTTTTTTTTACACGGAAATGAACAATCCTAATTTTTTTTTTTACAGATTCTATTTATTTATTTGAGAGAGAGAGTGCATGAGCAGGGGGAGGGACAGAGGGAGAGGAAAAGGGAAAAGCAGACTCCTTGCTGAGCACAGAGCCCAACACGGGGCTTTGATCCCAGGACCCCAAGATCACGACTTGAGCCAAAGTCGGGAGCTTAACCACCTGAGCCACCCAGGGACTCCAACAATCTTAAAATTTTTATGAAACCACAATAGACCAGGAATAGCCAAAACAAATCTTGAGAAAGAAGAACAAAGCTGGACACATCAAGCATCCTGAATTCAAATTATAGTACAAAGCTATAGTATTCAAAATAGTATGGTACTGGCATAAAAACTGACACATAAAACAAGAGCATAAAGAGCCCAGATTTTGGCAGCTACTCTTAGTTGGGGCCCACACCTAACGCAGAAAGACAGGAAGATGGTGGCAGCAAAGAAGACAAAAAAGTCTCTGGAGTCGATCAACTCTAGGCTCCAGGTCATTATGAAAGGTGGAAAGTAGGTGCTGGGGTACAAGCAGACTCTGAAAATGATTAGACATGGCAAAGAGAAACTGGTCATCCTCGCCAACAACTGCCCAGCCTTGAGGAAACCTGAAACAGAATACTACACCATGTTGGCCAAAACTGGTGTCCACTACTACAGTGGCAATAATATCAAATTGGGCACAGCATGTGGGAAATACTACAGAGTATGCAGGCTGGCTCTCATTGATCCAGGTGATTCTGATAGCATTAGAAGCATGCCAGAACAGACTGGTGAAAAGTAAACCACGCAGAATTTTTCTTTAATAAAACTGGCCACAGCTTGTTTAAAAAAAAGAGAGAGAGAAAGAGAGAGAATAAAGAGCCCCCAAATAACTCATACACAAAAGGTGAATTAACTTGTGAGAAAGGAGCCAAGAATATGCAACCGGGAAAAAAGTCTTTTCAATAAATGGTGCTGGGAACACTGAATGGCCATATGCCAAAAAATGAAATTGGACCACTATCTTATGAACATAAAATGTGCATCTCTCATAAACAAACATCAACTCAAAATGGATTAAAGACTTGAATATAAGAACTGAAACCATAAAGCTCTTTTTCTTTAAAGACTTTATTTATTTCAGACAGAGAGAGAGAAAGCACCAGGAGGTGGGGCAGACAAAGAGAGAAGCAGGCTCCCAGCTGAGCAGGGAGTCCAATGCAGGATTTGATCCCAGGACCCTGGCATCATGACCTAAGCAGACATTTAACCAACTGAGCCACCCAGACGCCCCTGAAACCATAAAACTCTTAGAAAACATAGTGGGTAAGATCTTTAACAACTGTCTTGGTGATGATTTCTTGGATTTGACACCAAAAGCAAAAATGAATAAATGAGACCACATCAAGCTAAAAAGCTTCTTACACCAAAAGAACCATCAACAAAATGAAAAGGCAACAAAATGAATGGGAGAAAACAATTGCAAATCATATATAAAGGATTAAGATCCAAATATATGTTAAAAATTCATAAAACTCAATAGCAAGAAACCAATTTAATATATGGGCAGAGGGTCTAAATAGAAATTTTTCCAAAGAAGAAATTTAGATAGCCAATAAGTACATGAAAAGGTGCCTGATATCATTAATCATCAGAGGAATGGACATCAAAACCATAGTGAGATATCACCTCACATCTATTAGAATGGCTAGTTATCAAAAAGATAAGTTAAGTGTTGGCAAAACTATGGAGAAAAGGAGACCCTTGTGCACTGTTGGTGGGAATGTAAATTGGTGCAGCCACTATGGAAAAAAGTGTGAAGTTTCCTCAAAAAAATAAAACTAGAAAGAACTACCATATGATCCAGCAATTTCACTTCTCGGTATTTATCAAAAGAAAATTAAACCACTGGGGTGACTGGGTGGCTCCGTGGGTTGGGCCTCTGCTTTCAGCTCGGGTCATGATCTCAGGGTCCTGGGATTGAGCCCCCGCATCTAGCTCTCTGCTCAGTGGGGAGACTGCTTCTCCTTCCTCCTCTTTCTCTCTCTCTGCCTGCCTCTCTAGTTATGTGATCCCTCTCTCTGTCAAATAAACAAATAAAATCTTAAAAAAAAAAAGAAAAGAAAAGAGAAAGTGAAACCACTATCTCAAAAAGGCACCTGCACCCGCATGTTCACTGAAGCATTAGTAGCCAAGGCATGAAAACAACCTAAATGTCCAAGGATGGATAAATATATAAAGAAAATGTGCTATGGAGGACATGGGGAGTTAGAGAGGAGAAGGGAGTTGGGGGAAATTGGAAGGGGAGGTGAACCATGAGAGACTATGGACTCTGAAACACAATCAGGGTTTTGAAGGGGCGGGAGGTGGGAGGTCGGGGTACCAGGTGGTGGATATTATAGAGGGCACGGATTGCATGGAGCACTGGGTGTGGTGCAAAAATAATGAATACTGTTATGCTGAAAATAAAAAATAAATTAAAAAAAAAAAGAAAATGTGCTATGTATTATAAAATACCTATTATTTAGCCATAAAAAAAGGAATTCCTAGTATTTGTGACAAGACTGATTAACCTCAAGAGCATTATACTAAGTGAAATAAGTCAGAGAAAAACAAATCATGTATGGTATTACTTGTGGAATTTTTAGAAAACCAAACTTAAAGATACAGAAAACAGATGGATATTTTCCAGAGACTTTGTCTAAGGAGTATGCAAAATGGGTGAAAGTGGTCAAAAGCACTTTTGAGAAGTCCAGTGTACTTACATAATGTACAGTATCGTGGCTATAGTTAACCATACTGTATTGTATACTTGAAAGCTGTTCAGAGAATATCTTTTTTTTAAAGAGAGAATATCTTGGGGCGCTTGTGTGGCTCAGTCGTTAAGCGTCTGTCTTTGTCTCAGGTCATGATCCTAGGGTCCTAGAATGGAGCCCCACATCAGGCTCTCCGCTCAGTGGGAAGCCTGCTTCTCACTATCCCACTCCCTCTGCTTGTGTTCCCTCTCTCGCTGTATCTCTCTCTGTCAAATAAGTAAGTAAAATATTCAAAAATAAAGAAAGAACATCTTAAGAGCTCTTATCAGAAGAAAAAATATTGTAACTATGTATGGTGATGGATATTAAGTAAATTTTACTGTGGTACTCATCTTGTAATATATACATATATTAAATTTTAAATTACTGTTATACATCTAAAATTAATACAATGTGATACGTCAATTAAATTTCAATTAACAATTATTTTTTTAAATGACAGCAAAAGCACAAGCAATAAAAGAAGAAAACCTAAGTTGGACTTCATGAAATTAAAAGTTTTTATTTTTTTAAATGACAGCAAAAGCACAAGCAACAAAAGAAGAAAACCTAAGTTGGACTTCATGAAATTAAAAGTTTTGAACATCAAAGGCATTAAAAGGAGGGCCCGTGATGTGATGACCACTAGCTGTTAATACGCAGCTAATGAATCACTGACTGCCACATCAAAAACTAGTGATGAACTGTATGTTGGGTAACTGAATTTAAATTTTTTTTAAAAGCCTGCAATAAATAAATAAATACATAAAGGATGTCATCAAGAAAAGTAAGAAGAAAATCCACAAAAGCAAATATTTTCTCCTGTTCTGTGGTTTGTCTTTTCATGAAGGTTTAGCATCTAAAATATATAACCAACTATTGTAACAATACGACAAAAGAACATGTAATTCAACTTAAAGATATGCAAAGGATTTGGCTAAAGCTTCCCCAAGATGATGGGCAATAAACACAAAAGACACCTACTTAACATCTTTAGTCATCAGAGAAATGCAAATCAAAACCACAATGAGGTATCACTAGTTATAATAAAAATTTGGAAAATAAAAGGCATTGTTGAGGATATGGAAAGAGAAATTCTCACCCACTGCTGCTGACAATGTAAAATGGTGCAGCCACTATGAAAAAGCTCAGCAGTTCCTCCAGTTGTTAAAGATAAAACTATCATATGATCTAGTAACTCCGCTCTTAGGCTTATACCCAAGTGAACAGAAAACACATGTTCACATATAGATTTGTACATAACTGTACATTACAGCATTAATTCATAATAGCCAAAACTTAGAAATCAATTAAATATCTACCAACTGATAAAATGTTTAAAATGTATAGTATATGATGACATACAAGTGAGACATTAAAAAGGAATAAAGTACAACTTGGATGCACGCTGAAAACATGCTAAGTGAAAGAAGCCACATACGGTGTAATTCCATTTATAGAAATGTCCTGAATGGGCAGATCCACACAGACAGGCAGATTAGCAGATGCCAGGGTGGGCTGAGTATAGAGGTAAACTGGAAAGTACGAGGCTACTTTTTTTGAGAGTGATAGAAATTTTCTGAAATCAGGGAGTGGTGATTAATGCAAAATATTGTGAATGTTAAAACAGTGCATTATACACATCAAAATGGTGAATTTTATGTTACATGAGTTTTACCTCAACTTTCAAATGTAAAAAAGTGAAATACAAACATCTCAAACATACAGGGGGGCCTGGGTGGCTCAGTGAGTTAAGCCTCTGCCTTGGGCTCGGGTCACAATCTCAGGGTCCTAGGATCAGGCCTTGTGTTGGGCTCTCTGCTTAACAGGGAGCCCGCTTCCCCCTCTCTCTCTGCCTGCCTCTCTGCCTACTTGTGATCTCTCTCTCTGTTAAATAAATAAATAAAATCTTTAAATAAAAAAAATCTCAGACATACAAAAGCAGAAAAATTCATTACCAGCAAACCTACACTAAAACAAATGTTAAAGAAGTCCTTAAGGAAAAAGAAAAATACTACATTAAAATTTGGATCCACGTAAAGGAATAACAAGCATCATAAACAGTAACTCAGTATTTTTGCTTATTTTTTAAACATTTTTAAAAATAATTTTTCAAGTGTAAGTACCAATGTGTTGTGGGATTTATAACTTTCATAAAAGATGCATGACAATAATAGCATCAAGGCCAGGATGAGAGAAGTGGAAGTATTATATTGTAAGGTTTGTATAAGACATGTAAAATGGCATAATAACACTCAAAGAATGATAAGTTAAAGATGTATACTACAGAACACCAAGCAACACCTAAAATATCAAGATAAAGTATTATAGCTGATATGCCAACAAAGGGGAATAAAATGAAATTATAACAAATAATCCAGAACAAAGATGGAAAAAAGGAGTAAAGAACAGATTTAACAATAGAAGCCAATAAAACGACAAAGTAAAACCTAAGCACATCTATAAACATTTTAAATGATCTAAAAACTGCACTTTAAAGGCAGGGGTAGATTGGATTAATCAATAATAATAAAAGAAAAACAAGATTCAATTACATGTTGCCTATAAGGAATAGCCACCTTGAATATAAAGACACAAATAGATTAAAAGTAAAAGAACAAAAAAAAAAGATATTTTTTGTTGGCCACAAATCAAAAGAAATCTGGGGTAGATTTCAGGGCATACACAATTACCAAGAATAAAGGAGGTAAGTCATTTCATAATGATGGGAGTCAATGAAATAAGGAGGACATAAAATCCTAAAGTATATGTACCTAATAACAGTTTCAAAATACATAATGCAAAAGCTGAAAGAATTGGAAGGAGAAAAAGACAAAGCCACAATTATAGTTGGGAGTTTTATATACCTCTCTCCCAAATGGCTGCCAGAACAAGTAGATAGATAATTAATAAGAACATAGTAAAACAAAACACTATCACCAATACTGAACTGATTGAAATTTACAAAAGACTCCACCAATCAAAAGAATATTCATTTTTCTTCTCAAGTGCACAATAACATTTACCAAGACAGACCATACTAAGGACCATAAAACAAGTTTCTACAAATTTAAAAGAATTCATGTTTTGTAGTGGAATTAATTTATTAATCAGTAACAAAGATTTCTAAATATTCTCCAAATTTTTAGAAACTAAACAACATATTTCTAAATAACCCACAGATTAAAAAAAATCAAAGGAGAATTAAAAAAGAATTTGAACTGAATGGAAATACAATATAACAAAATATATGGGAGGACAATAAGGCACTACTTGGAAAGTTAAGACACTAAATTCTGGTATTTTTTTTTTTAAGATTTATTTATTTGAGAGAGAGAGAAAGTGCACACACGTGAACAGAGGGAGGGGTGGAGAGAGAGGGAAAGAGAGAATCCCAAGCAGACTTTACTAAGTGCAGAGTCCAGTGGTGGGCTGGATCCCAAGACTTGGAGATCATGACCTGAGCTGAAACCAAGAGTTGGATGCTCAACCAACTGAACCACTCAGAAGCCCCATAAATATCAATATTTCATAAAAAATGTTTCATAACAACGATCTCATTCTCTTTATTAGAAAAAGCAAATTAAACCCAAAGTAAGCATAAACATAATAAAAATCAAAACAGAAATAGATGAAATAGAAAACAAAAAAAATCAATGCAAGTAAAATCCAATTTTTTTAAGTAGGCTCTAGTTTTTTAAGTAGGCCCCCAGTGTGGAGCCTGAACTCACCACCCCAAGACCAAGAGTCACATGCACCACCAACTGACCCAGCCAGGTGCCCCAAATATCTCTTGAAGAAATTGATTAAGATTGATAAAAACTGGTTTTTAAGGGCACCTGGGTGGCTCAGTCATTTAGGTGGCTGATTCGATTTTGGCTCAGGTCATGGTCTTGGGGGCCCAGATCAAGCCCCAAGTCAGGCCCCATACTCAGTGGGGAGTCTGCTGAAGTATTCTCTCTGCCCCTCCCCACACTTTTTCTCTCTAAAATAAATAAGTAAATCTTTTTTAAAAACTTGATTTTTAGAAAGAGAATATACAAATAACCAGTATTAGGAATGAGAATGGTGACATCACTACAGATTCTACAACTACTGAAAGGAAATAAGGGAGTATTATAAACCCTATGCCAATAAAATTCAACAGATGAGCAAAATCCTTTAAAGATTCAAGCTACCTGAGCTCACTCAAGAATGTAAAGAACTGGGGCGCCTGGGTGGCTCAGTGGGTTAAGCCGCTGCCTTCGGCTCAGGTCATGATCTCAGAGTCCTG
>NC_081560.1:152802945-152885995 GCF_022355385.1 Mustela nigripes | reverse complement strand
AAAAAAAAAAAAAAAAAAAAGAATGTAAAGAACTTGAAAAACGCTTTGTTTATTAAAGAGATGGCCTCAAAAAAAAAAAAAATGGGGTATGGTGCTTGGCTAGCTCAGTTGGTAGAGCACGTGACTCTTAGAGTTTGTGTTCAAGCCCCACATTTCATGTAGAGATTACTTAAAAAAAAAAAAAAAAAAAAAAAAAAAAACTTGAAAAGAAAAAAAGGGCACCTGGGTGGCTCAGTAGGTTAAGCATCTAACTCTTGATTTCCCCTCAGGTCATGCTCTCAAGGTACTGGGATTGATCCCTGAGTCAGGCTCCACACTCAGTAGGGAGTCTGCTTGAGGATTCTCTCTCTCCCTCTCACTCTGCCCCTACCCCTGCTCACGTGCACTCCACTCCCTCCTCCTCCCTCTCACTCTCGCTCTAAAATAAATAAATCTTTTTTTTTTAATTTTTCTTTATTTATTTGACAGAGATCACAAGTAGGCAGAGAGGCAGGCAGAGAGAGAGGAAGCAGGCTCCCTGCTGAGCAGAGAGTCCCATGTGGGGCTGGATCCCAGAACCCTGAGATCATGACCTGAAGGAAGGCAGAGGCTTAAGCCACTGAGCCACCCAGGTGCCCCAAATCTTTTTTTTTTTTTTAAAGAAAAAGAGAGATGGCCTCACAGGTATGGATACGATACCAATTCTACTTTCTTTGAAAACACTGCAAGGGGGAGGAACAGTCCCATTTCATCACATGAGGACAGTATTTCCCTGATCCCAAACCAGAAAACCAGACAAAAACATTACAAGATAAAACAAATAGCCTTCATGAACACAGATACAAATATTCTACACAAAGTTTTAGCAATCAGAATTCAATACATTACTGTTATACATTATTATCAAAGATAATACAACATAATCAAAAAGGTTAATTCCAGGGATGCTGATTTAATACTAAAAAAAATCAATGAGGGGTGCCTAGGTGGCCAGTCTGTTAAACGTCAGACTCTTGGTTTCAGCTCAGGTCATGATCTCAGGGTGGTAAGACTGAGTTCCATGTTGAGCTCCACACTCAGCATGGAATCTGCCTGAAATTCTTTCCCCCTCCCTTCACCCTCTCTCTCTGCTCTTCCCCCGCTCTCTCTCTAAAATAAATAAATAAAATATTTTTAAAAATTAATGTAATTGAACTTTTAGAGAAAAAATTCTATGACCTCAGATGAGATAAAGATTTTTTAGATACGACATCTATATCAATGAAAAAAACTGTCTTGAAAAACTGGAACTTCAGCAAAATTAAAATGTCTGCTCTTCAAAAGACACTGTTAAGAGAATAAAACGATAAACCACAGCTGGGGAGGAAAATCTCAGCAATTATCTAATTAAAGCAAAATCTAATTAAATATCTATATTCAGAATATATAAAGAATTTTCAAAATTCAACAGTAAAAAAAAAAACAACCTGATTAAAAAAAAATAGGTGCAATAGTTGAATAGACACCTCAACAAAAACAAAACAAACAAAAATATACATATAAGGATGGCAAACATGCTCATAAAGATGCTCAATATCATTAGTCATTTGGTGAATACAAATTGAAACCCCAATGAAATATCACTACATGACTATTAGAATGACTGAAATTAAAAAGATCAGCCAAGGGCGCCTGGGTGGCTCAGTGGGTTAAGCCGCTGCCTTCGACTCAGGTCATGATCTCAGGGTCCTGAGATCGAGGCCCGCATCGGGCTCTCTGCTCAGCAGGGAGCCTGCTTCCTCCTCTCTCTCTGCCTGCCTCTCTGCCTGCTTGCGATCTCTCTCTGTCAAATAAATAAATAAAATCTTTAAAAAAAAAATAAAAAATAAAAAATAAAAAGATCAGCCAAACCAAGTGCTGATGAAGATATGGAGAAAAAATCCTCTTCCATACTCCTCTCCAACTACATTCTACCCCCTATTCAGGGGTAATCACCATTGCAAACTTGGTGTGAATTATTCCTCTGATTTTTGTTATTCCTTTACTTCAGTGTGTAGTATGGTTTCTTTTGCCCCTTTTTTAAGCTTTATATAAGTAGAATCATAGTGTATTTGTTTCTCCAAGATTTGCTTTTTTAATTCAGCATTGTTTTTAATTTATCCATGTCAGGCATGAAGCTATTATTCCAATAATTTTCCTTGTTGTAATTCTATTCCACAGAATTCTATTCCAATATATAATATTTACATATATCACAATTTATTCATTAATTAGTATACTCTTTATACTTCATTATTAGTATACTCTTCTGAGTGTTTCCACAATTTTAAAATTATCAACAATACTACTATAAACATAGCTATATGATTTGTTCACATGTTTCACTTTAAATATATTTTACATAATTATTAATACAGAAACACCAGCTTTCTTCAGGATAATATTTGCCTAGTGAATCTTTTTCAGTCCTTTCAACATTTTGAGGTTCTTACACTTTACATTAAGTCTCTTGTGAAGAGAATTTCACAGGCTTTTTAACTAATCCATCAATTGTGGTCATTCAATGAGAGACTTTTTTTTTTTTTTTTTTTTTTTTTAATTTTTTATTTTTTATAAACATATATTTTTATCCCCAGGGGTACAGGTCTGTGAATCACCAGGTTTACACACTTCACAGCACTCACCAAATCACATACCCTCCCCAATGTCCATAATCCCACCCCCTTCTCCCAAACCCCCTCCCCCCGGCAACCCTCAGTTTGTTGTGAGATTAAGAGTCACTTATGGTTTGTCTCCCTCCCAATCCCATCTTGTTTCATTTATTCTTCTACCCACTTAAGCCTCCATGTTGTATCACCACTTCCTCATATCAGGGAGATCATATGATAGTTGTCTTTCTCTGCTTGACTTATTTCGCTAAGCATGATACGCTCTAGTTCCATCCATGTTGTCGCAAATGGCAAGATTTCATTTCTTTTGATGGCTGCATAGTATTCCATTGTGTATATATACCACATCTTCTTGATCCATTCATCTGTTGATGGACATCTAGGTTCTTTCCATAGTTTGGCTATTGTGGACATTGCTGCTATAAACATTCGGGTGCATGTGTCCCTTTGGATCACTACATTTGTATCTTTAGGGTAAATACCCAATAGTGCAATTGCTGGGTCATAGGGCAGTTCTATTTTCAACATTTTGAGGAACCTCCATGCTGTTTTCCAGAGTGGCTGCACCAACTTGCATTCCCACCAACAGTGGAGGAGGGTTCCCCTTTCTCCGCATCCTCGCCAGCATCTGTCATTTCCTGACTTGTTGATTTTAGCCATTCTGACTGGTGTGAGGTGATATCTCATTGTGGTTTTGATTTGTATTTCCCTGATGCCGAGTGATATGGAGCACTTTTTCATGTGTCTGTTGGCCATCTGGATGTCTTCTTTGCAGAAATGTCTGTTCATGTCCTCTGCCCATTTCTTGATTGGATTATTTGTTCTTTGGGTGTTGAGTTTGCTAAGTTCTTTATAGATTCTGGACACTAGTCCTTTATCTGATATGTCGTTTGCAAATATCTTCTCCCATTCTGTCAGTTGTCTTTTGATTTTGTTAACTGTTTCCTTTGCTGTGCAAAAGCTTTTGATCTTGATGAAATCCCAGTAGTTCATTTTTTCCCTTGCTTCCCTTGCCTTTTGCGTTGTTCCTAGGAAGATGTTGCTGCGGCAGAGGTCGAAGAGGTTGCTGCCCGTGTTCTCCTCAAGGATTTTGATGGATTCCTTTCGTACATTGAGGTCCTTCATCCATTTTGAGTCTATTTTTGTGTGTGGTGTAAGGAAATGGTCCAATTTCATTTTTCTGCATGTGGCTGTCCAATTTTCCCAGCACCATTTATTGAAAAGGCTATCTTTTTTCCATTGGACATTCTTTCCTGCTTTGTCGAAGATTAGTTGACCATAGAGTTGAGGGTCTATTTCTGGGCTCTCTATTCTGTTCCATTGATCTATGGGTCTGTTTTTGTGCCAGTACCATGCTGTCTTGATGATGACAGCTTTGTAATAGAGCCTGAAGTCCGGAATTGTGATGCCACCAACGTTGGCTTTCTTTTTCAATATCCCTTTGGCTATTCGAGGTCTTTTCTGGTTCCATATAAATTTTAGAATTATTTGTTCCATTTCTTTGAAAAAGATGGATGGTACTTTGATAGGAATTGCATTAAATGTGTAGATTGCTTTAGGTAGCATAGACATTTTCACAATATTTATTCTTCCAATCCAGGAGCATGGAACATTTTTCCATTTCTTTGTGTCTTCCTCAATTTCTTTCATGAGTACTTTATAGTTTTCTGAGTATAGATTCTGTGTCTCTTTGGTTAGGTTTATTCCTAGGTATCTTATGGTTTTGGATGCAATTGTAAATGGGATTGACTCCTTAATATCTCTTTCTTCTGTCTTGCTGTTGGTGTAGAGAAATGCAACTGATTTCTGTGCATTGATTTTATATCCTGACACTTTACTGAATTCCTGTATAAGTTCTAGCAGTTTTGGAGTGCAGTCTTTTGGGTTTTCCACATATAGTATCATATCATCTGCGAAGAGTGAAAATTTGACTTCTTCTTTGCCGATTTGGATGCCTTTAATTTCCTTTTGTTGTCTGATTGCTGAGGCTAGGACCTCTAGTACGATGTTGAATAGCAGTGGTGATAATGGACATCCCTGCCGTGTTCCTGACCTTAGCGGAAAAGCTTTCAGTTTTTCTCCATTGAGAATGATATTTGCGGTGGGTTTTTCATAGATGGCTTTGATGATATTGAGGTATGTGCCCTCTATCCCTACACTTTGAAGAGTTTTGATCAGGAAGGGATGTTGTACTTTGTCAAATGCTTTTTCAGCATCTATTGAGAGTATCATATGGTTCTTGTTCTTACTTTTATTGATGTGTTGTATCACATTGACTGATTTGCGGATGTTGAACCAACCTTGCAGCCCTGGAATAAATCCCACTTGGTCGTGGTGAATAATCTTTTTAATGTACTGTTGAATCCTATTGGCTAGTATTTTGTTGAGTATTTTCGCATCTGTGTTCATCAAGGATATCGGTCTATAGCTCTCTTTTTTGGTGGGATCCTTGTCTGGTTTTGGGATCAAGGTGATGCTGGCCTCATAAAATGAGTTTGGAAGTTTTCCTTCCATTTCTATTTTTTGGAACAGTTTCAGGAGAATAGGAATTAGTTCTTCTTTAAATGTTTGGTAGAATTCCCCCGGGAAGCCGTCTGGCCCTGGGCTTTTGTTTGTTTGGAGATTTTTAATGACTGTTTCAATCTCCTTACTGGTTATGGGTCTGTTCAGGCTTTCTATTTCTTCCTGGTTCAGTTGTGGTAGTTTATATGTTTCTAGGAATGCATCCATTTCTTCCAGATTGTCAAATTTATTGCCGTAGAGTTGCTCATAGTATGTTCTTATAATAGTTTGTATTTCTTTGGTGTTAGTTGTGATCTCTCCTCTTTCATTCATGATTTTATTTATTTGGGTCCTTTCTCTTTTCTTTTTGATAAGTCGGGCCAGGGGTTTATCAATTTTATTAATTCTTTCAAAGAACCAGCTCCTAGTTTCGTTGATTTGTTCTATTGTTTTTTTGGTTTCTATTTCATTGATTTCTGCTCTGATCTTTATGATTTCTCTTCTCCTGCTGGGCTTAGGGTTTCTTTCTTGTTCTTTCTCCAGCTCCTTTAGGTGTAGGGTTAGGTTGTGTACCTGAGACCTTTCTTGTTTCTTGAGAAAGGCTTGTACCGCTATATATTTTCCTCTCAGGACTGCCTTTGTTGTGTCCCACAGATTTTGAACCGTTGTGTTTTCATTATCATTTGTTTCCATGATTTTTTTCAATTCTTCTTTAATTTCCCGGTTGACCCATTCATTCTTTAGAAGGATACTGTTTAGTCTCCATGTATTTGGGTTCTTTCCAAACTTCCTTTTGTGGTTGAGTTCTAGCTTTAGAGCATTGTGGTCTGAAAATATGCAGGGAATGATCCCAATCTTTTGATACCGGTTGAGTCCTGATTTAGGACCGAGGATGTGATCTATTCTGGAGAATGTTCCATGTGCACTAGAGAAGAATGTGTATTCTGTTGCTTTGGGATGAAATATTCTGAATATATCTGTGATGTCCATCTGGTCCAGTGTGTCATTTAAGGCCTTTATATCCTTGCTGATCTTTTGCTTGGATGACCTGTCCATTTCAGTGAGGGGAGTGTTAAAGTCCCCTACTATCATTGTATTATTGTTGATGTGTTTCTTTGATTTTGTTATTAATTGGTTTATATAGTTGGCTGCTCCCACATTGGGGGCATAGATATTTAAAATTGTTAAATCTTCTTGTTGGACAGACCCTTTGAGTATGATATAGTGTCCTTCCTCATCTCTTATTATAGTCTTTGGCTTAAAATCTAATTGATCTGATATAAGGATTGCCACTCCTGCTTTCTTCTGATGTCCATTAGCATGGTAAATTCTTTTCCACCCCCTCACTTTAAATCTGGAGGTGTCTTCGGGCTTAAAATGTGTTTCTTGGAGGCAACATATAGATGGGTTTTGTTTTTTTATCCATTCTGATACCCTGTGTCTTTTGACAGGGGCATTTAGCCCATTCACATTCAGGGTAACTATTGAGAGATATGAATTTAGTGCCATTGTATTGCCTGTAAGGTGACTGTTACTGTATATGGTCTCTGTTCCTTTCTGATCTACCACTTGTAGGCTCTCTCTTTGCTTAGAGGACCCCTTTCAAGATTTCCTGTAGAGCTGGTTTGGTATTTGCAAATTCTTTCAGTTGTTGTTTGTCCTGGAAGCTTTTAATCTCTCCTTCTATTTTCAATGATAGCCTAGCTGGATATAGTATTCTTGGCTGCATGTTTTTCTCGTTTAGTGCTCTGAAAATATCATGCCAGCTCTTTCTGGCCTGCCAGGTCTCTGTGGATAAGTCAGCTGCCAATCTAATATTTTTACCATTGTATGTTACAGACTTCTTTTCCCGGGCTGCTTTCAGGATTTTCTCTTTGTCATTGAGACTTGTAAATTTTACTATTAGGTGACGGGGTGTGGGCCTATTCTTATTGATTTTGAGGGGCATTCTCTGAACCTCCTGAATTTTGATGCTCGTTCCCTTTGCCATATTGGGGAAATTCTCCCCAATAATTCTCTCCAGTATACCTTCTGCTCCCCTCTCACTTTCTTCTTCTTCTGGAATCCCAATTATTCTAATGTTGTTTCGTCTTATGGTGTCACTTATCTCTCGAATTCTCCCCTCGTGGTCCAGTAGCTGTTTGTCCCTCTTTTGATCAGCTTCTTTATTCTCTGTCATTTGGTCTTCTATATCACTAATTCTTTCTTCTGCCTCATTTATCCTAGCAGTGAGAGCCTCCATTTTTGATTGCACCTCATTAATAGCTTTTTTGATTTCAACTTGGTTAGATTTTAGTTCTTTTATTTCTCCAGAAAGGGCTTTTATATCTCTCGAGAGGGTTTCTCTAATATCTTCCATGCCTTTTTCGAGCCCGGCTAGAACCTTGAGAATTGTCATTCTGAACTCTAGATCTGACATATTACCGATGTCTGTATTGATTAGGTCCCTAGCCTTCGGTACTGCCTCTTGTTCTTTTTTTTGTGTTGAATTTTTACGTCTTGTCATTTTGTCCAGATAAGAGTAAATGAAGGGGCAAGTAAAATACTAAAAGGGTGGCAACAACCCCAGGAAAATATGCTTTAACCAAATTAGAAGAGATCCAAAATCGTGAGTGGGGAGAAAGGGGATAAAAAGAGGTTCAAAAAGGAAGAGAGAAAAAAGAAAAAAAAAAAAAAAAGAAAAGAAAAGAATTTTAAAAAAAGAAAACACCTAAGAAAAATATAAAAAAGAAAATATATATATATTAGATAAACTAGTAAAAATCGTTAAAAAAAGAAAAAGGTAACAGTTAAAAAAAATTTTACCCATAGGCGAGAAAAAAAACAAAAAATGAAAAAGAAGAAAATTGAATTAACTGCAAGACTAAAAAAAATCACAGGGAAAAAGCCATGAGTTCCGTGCTTGGCTTTCTCCTCCTCTGGAATTCTGCTGCTCTCCTTGGTATTGAAACTGCACTCCTTGGTAGGTGAACTTGGTCTCGGCTGGATTTCTTGTTGATATTCTGGGGGAGGGACCTGTTGTAGTGATTCTCAAGTGTCTTTGCCCCAGGTGGAATTACACCGCCCTTACCCAGGGCCGGGGTGAGTAATCCGCTCCGGTTTGCTTTCAGGAGCTTTTGTTCCCTGAGCGCTTTCTGTAGAGTTCCAGAGGACGGGAATACAAATGGCGGCCTCCTGGTCTCCGGCCCGGAGGAGCCGAGAGCCCAGGGCCCCACTCCTCAGTGCGCCCTCAGAGAACAGCGCCCAGTCACTCCCGTCTGCCTGACCTCCGGCCGCGCTCCGAGCTCACCGAGCCTGCGACCGGTTCAAGGTAACACGGAGCTGCGAGCTTACTGTCAGCTCTGTCTCTGTAGCCGGCTTTCCCGTTCCAATACCCGCAAGCTCTGCGACACTCAGACACCCCCGATCCTTCTGTGACCCTGCGGGACCTGAGGCCACGCTGACCCCGCGTGGGCTTCGCCCCGGTTTAGCCTCTGGAGCGATGTCCCTCAGCGGAACAGACTTTTAAAAGTCCTGATTTTGTGCGCGGTTGCTCCGCTGCTTGCCGGGAGCCGGCCCCTCCCCCCGGGGTCTATCTTCCCGTCGCTTTGGATTCACTTCTCCGCCGGTCCTACCTTTCAGAAAGTGGTTGATTTTCTGTTTCCAGAATTGCTGTTCTTCTTCTCTTCGATCTGCCGATGGATTTTCAGGTGTTTGCAATCTTTAGATAAGCTATCTAGCTGATCTCCGGCTAGCTGAAGCAGTCTCAGCTTGCTACTTCTCCGCCATCTTGACTCCTCCCCTGAATGCGGGTTTTTAATCACCAATATAATTTTTTTAATACACTTTACATTATTGGTATTACTGATACATTCTTTTTTAATTTTACCCTCTTATTTTGTGCTTTCTACTTGCTCTGGTTTAACTGCCTGCCTCCTTTATGAATTAATTTAGACAAATAGAAGAAGGTAAGGTACTTCTACCATTTGGAAATCAGATAACTCCATTTCTAATCTCTAATGATTACTCTGGAAATTTAAATGATCATATTTGATAAAATTTAGAGCTAATCACATCTTTACCCTCTTCATGAACAATGCTAGCAGCTTTAGCACTGTTATTACAAACAACTCTTTCTTCACTTATGTCATTGTTACCAGCACTTTAATTCTATTTTTTCAAACCTTCATACATTATTATTTTATTAAGAAATGTTTATTTAGATTTACCCACAAGTTGTCATTTTCATAATCATTCCATCCTGCACCAACTTCCTTTAGAGATCATTTGTCTTCTAAGATATTTCCTTTAGCAGTTCCTTTTGCAAGAGTTTATTGTTTGGAAATTCAAGTTTTGTTTTTTCTGGAAATATCTTTACTTTGTCATCATCCTAGAAAGACAAACTCAATTCTAGAGATTGTTATTTTTCTCAGCCTTGTAAAGATAATATTCCACTGTCTTCTGGTTTCTATTATTGTGGCTGAAAAGTCAGTTGTCATGCCCAAATCTTGGTTTCTAAGACTACTCCAATAAAAGGAACCAGGACTCCTTGAAGAAGTGGCTGATTCTAAGACAGTACAGTACGTATACAAGATGATCCAAAAGCATCTTGCAGTACCAGAAAGTAGGTGGCAAAACAAAACAAAAACATGGTGGTTGTAGAATTTGAGGAACAGATTTATCTCTTGAGCCAACTTCTCACTGTACTGAAATACCAGATTTTCTCTCTTTTCCCCTTTGCTTCCAGGCACAGGAGGATTTTAGTGGGGTTCTTGATTGTGGTGACAGTTACAAGACAGTAATGTTTGCCAATAACAATAAAATTATACACTACATATGGGTTTTCTTGTGTCTCCCAAAAGTTCATATATTGAAGTCTTTTTTTTTTTTAAAGATTTTATTTATTTGACAGAGAGAGCTCACAAGTAGACAGAAAGGAAGGCAGAGAGAGAGAGGAGGGAAGCAGGCTCCCTGCTGAGCAGAGAGCCCGATACGGGGCTCGATCCCGGGACCCCGGGAACATGACCTGAGCCAAAAGCAGAGGGTTTAACCCACTGAGCCACCCAGGCACCCCCATATATTGAAGTCTTAACCCTAACCCTCAAGACCTCAACATGTGACCTCATTCAGAAATAGGGTCTTGATAGATGTAGTTACCTTAAAAACAATATTGAGACTTCCAGTTTCAGATACTACATGTAATATCTTAAAAGAGCTTAAAAGTTGCCACTCCCAAACTTAAAACAAAACAAAAAAGCTGAACAAATTGAAAACCAACAACCCTTCTTCAATTCATTAGAGACATAGGGAGGAGGACAAATCATCACCCCAAAATCTACAGAGATATGAAAATCCTGAGAGTTACAGCTACAATCTGTTTACCTGAAGAAACACTGAAATGGCAAGTTCAATGAATTGGTGAAGGCTGTAGATGGACTAGCATAAGATTGAGGAATTCCTGGAGGCCACAGTTTGGGGAGGGCTTCCATACAATTAAGAGTTTTATCTCTAAGAGTCCCACCTGGTTCTCCCTGTGAAGAGTCAAGAAAGATCGTCTTGTAGCCCAGGCAGAGGGAGTAGAAACAAACATTAAGAAAAAGTTCAGGGGGTGCCTGGGTAGCTCAGGTGGTTGGGCGACTGATTTAGGCTCAGGTCATGGGCCCCGGATCCTGGGATCACCCCTTGACAGGCTCCTTGCTCAGCGGGGGGCCTGCTTCTCCCCTTCCCTCTCCCTGCTGCTCTGCCTGCTTGTGTTCTCTCCCTGTCAAATAAATAAATAAAATTTTAAAAAGAAAAGAAAAGAAAAAGTTCAGAGCAGTCTCCATAATAAAGGTCTATACTCACTTTATCAGAACTTTATCTCATCTGGGGTAAGGATATTTCACTGATTCCAGACCCGTCTAGCCTTCTTATTGCACCTAAGTAATAACAGGGTAGGGGGAGGGGAGATACTAACAAACACATTGAAGGTCATGGCCCAGGAACACAGGTCCAGCAGAAGAATGAGACTGAATAAGATTAGAGATGTTTTCCCTTCCCCAATACTTTACCACCATACTAACAAAGATCTAACATAATAACAGTGGTTTATACGTAAGTTACAAGACAAATTCTTTTGAAGCAGGAATTCTTACAGAAACCCATAGACAGCAAGGGAGACAAAACAAGGAAACTAGAGGAATCTGAAGCCTCTGGCACTTACAGCTACAACAAACATTAACCAAAGCCCAACTCCTGGCTAGTTTAATATAAAAGCTATTTAATTCAGTTATTATTACATAATAACATCACATCTGGCTCTCAAAAAAAAAAAATTACAAGGCATGCTCAAGGAAATCACAGTATGAAGAAATAAAGTAAACATCAGAACCAGACTCAGATATGACAGATTTTGTAATTATCAGATAGGGAGATTAAAATAACTATGATAAATGTGTTAAGAAATCTAATGAAAAAGTAGACAACATGAAAAAACAGACTGAAAGTATACAAAAGAATTAAAACTAAATACTGGAAGTAAAAAACAATGGCATATTTTAAAAACCCAGTAGACTGGATATGTCAACGACAGACTCAGTGAGCTTAAAGAAATGTTGATGGAAACTTCGCAAATTGAAATACTAAGAAAAAAAAAAAAAAGAAATCCAAATCCACAGCCAAGAACTATGGAAAAATTTTAAAAGGTGTAACTGGAATGCTAGAAGAAAGAGAAAATAGAACAGATGAAATATTTTAAGTAATAATGACCCAGAATTTTCCAAAATTAACAAGATATACCAAAGCAGAGAAGAGGAAACTCAGAGAACACCAAACAGGATAAAAATTTTAAAGCTACACCTAGGCATGTCATACCAAACTGCAGAAAAGCAAAGGAGAGGTAAAAACTAGACAATAATTATAGAGAACTTTTCATTACAAATCCTGTAAGCAAGAAGAGAGTTTTGGGTTTTTTTTTTTTTTTTTTAAGATTTATTTATTTGAGAGAGAGAGAGCACACACACACAAACAGCGGAAGCTGCAGGCAGAGGCAGAGGGAGAAGCAGGCTCTGCCGGAATAAGGAGTAAGAAGAGAGCCTTTAATTACAACCACAAAAGGCAGAAAAGAGTGGAAATGAAGTAACAAAGAACCAGGAGGATGAACAGAAAGTAATAACACAGCAGTCATTAAGCCAACAATATAAAAAATAATTTTAAACATCAGTTTTATCTCTTAGAGATAAAACTCTTTAAACATAGAGATCGTCAGACTTGATCAAAACTGAAGACTCAACTATATATTGTCTATAAGAAATGCATTTTAAACATAAAGATATATATAGATTGAAAGCATAGGGATGCCTGGGTGGCTCAGATGGTTAACGGCCTGCCTTTGGCTCAGGTCATGATCCCAGGGTCTTGAGATCAAGCCCCATATCAGCCTCCCTACTCAGTGCAGAGCCTGCTTCTCTCTCTCCCTTGTCCTACAGCTCCCCTTGCTTGTGCGCTCTCTCTCTGTCAAATAAATAAAATCTTTAAAAATAGATAATTAATTAATTAAATTTAATTTAATCAAAATAAATTAAAAAGTTGGAGTTGCTGTATCAATTGCAGACAAAGTAGACTTCAGTGGAAGGAAAGATCAGGGATAAAGAGAGGCATTACATAATGATAAATGGGTCAACTCTCTAAAAAAAAAAAAATTATTTATTATTAGAAAGAGAGAGAATGAGAGAGAAAGGGCACGACAGTGGGGAGGGTCAGAGGGGAACCATAAAGTAGGTTATGCTGAACACCCCCCAACAACCCCAGAGATGTTAGTGGCTTAAAACAAAAACTGATTTCTTGCTCATGTTACATGTCCATAGCATATCAGCAAGGGTTTTCTGTTCACTACAGTTATTCAGGACTCAGGCTGAGAAAGACTTCTTTTCATAGCTCACTGACCAGAACTAATAACAGGGTCCCACCCACTCATATGAAGGCCAGGGAAAAAACCCTATCCCATGCACAGAAGAGAAATCTTTACAGGCAGTAGTAGTGCCAAGGACTAGATGTGTGAGAAATCCACTGCCCGTGGCAATCATGAACCAAATGACAATAATCCCTTATATTTCTTGGCACACGTTCTCTTTCCAAATTCCACTGGATTATTTCTCATATCCTCCTAGTATGCATTCTCCTTTGCAGACCATTGTTCTAGGTAATAAGCTCTGAAAATTTCGCCTTCTCTGAAAAACTAAGAGAGCTAAATTACATTTCCTCCCAAGGACATAGTTCTCATATCCGTGGGTACATACTGCACACTCTCTACAGAGTAACCATTTTCCCCTGATAAAGAACACGGATGCTCTGCTAAATGTTTTATATTTATTAACTAGGAATCCTAACAACTTTTTGTGACTGGTACTATTATTATTCCTACTTTGAATTAGCACAGCTGAGGTAATTAGAGGTTAAATAATCGGCTCAGCTAGAAATATGAAATCAGGCAGTCTGGCTCCCATACTCCTGTCTCTTCAGGGACCATTGAAAGTTCCCTTGCAGATTCTGCTTCCTTCCTGCTACAGCCCTGTCATTCCTACCAGCACATTCTTGGGTATAAAGAGAAAGACCACGGGTCCTTGGGTGACACAGTCAGTTAAGCATCCGACTCGTGATTTCGGCTCAGGTCATGATCTCAGGGTTGTGAGATCAAGCCCTGCACCTGGCTCTGTGCTGGGTGTGGAGCCTGCTTAGGATTCTTTCTCTCCCTCTGCCTCTCTACGACCCTTCACACTCAGTCTCTCTTAAAAAAAAAAGAAAAGAAAGAAAGGAAAAGGAAAGAAAAGAAATAGACCACCCAGAAAAAAATCAAAATTCATTTTTCTTTTTTTTTTTTTAAGATTTTATTTATTTCTTTGACAGGCAGAGACCACAAGTAGACAGAGAGGCAGGCAGAGAAAGAGAAGAGGAAGCAGGCTCCCCGCTGAGCAGAGAGCCCGATGCGGGGCTCGATCCCAGGACCCTGGGATCATGACCTGAGCCAAAGGCAGAGGCTTTAACCCACTGAGCCACCCAGGCACCCCCCAAATTTATTTTTCATGAAAGATGCCTTCTTGAAGCCTCCTGAAGAACAGAATGATTATCAGTGCCCATGGGCTGCAGAAAGTTACAAGAAAGTATGGAGAACAGGAGAAAAGAAACACATGAGGGATATAAGGATCAGGAAGGGGAAAAGGAATTAAGATCTACTGACAGCTTATGGTAGGTGCTATGGACTGAACTGTGTCCTTATCCTCAATTTTTATTTTGAGGCCCAAACTCCAGTGTAATGGTATTTAGAGTCATGATCTCTGGGAGATAATTAGGCTTAAATGAGGTTTAGAATAAGGCCCTCATGGTGGGATCAGTGCCCTTAAAAGAGATGTCAGAGCACATGTGCGCTCTCTCTCCTGCCGTGATATGAGGACACAGCAAGAAAAAGGCAGTTTGTAAGTCAGAAAGAAAGCCCTTAGTAGAATCTGACCATGCTAGTACCCTGATCTCAGACTTTCAAGCTCCAGAACTATAAGACAATAAATGCCTGTTGTTTAAGCTACCTAGTCTATGGTATTTTGTTATGACAGCAAGATTTGTATTTACTATTTTATTTTACCTCATTGAATTTACCAGTAACTATTTGCTTTATAAACATCTATATTAATATTCAACTGTCTAAGAATAAATCAACAAAACTAGGACCTGTTTCTTTGAAAGAATTAATAAGATTGATAAACCTTTGGCCAGACTTATCAAAAAGAAGAGAAAGGGCCCAAGTAAGTAAAATCATAAATGAAAGAGGAGAGATCACAACCAACACCAAAGAAATACAAACAATTATAAGAACTTATAAGAGGCTGATATCCAGGATCTATAAAGAACTCCTCAAACTCAACACACACAAATCAGATAATTGTATCAAAAAATGGGCAGAAGACGTGAACAGACACTTCTCAAATGAAGATATACAAATGGCTATCAGACACATGAAAAAATGTTCATCATCACTAGCCATCAGGGAGATTCAAATTAAAACCACATTGAGATACCACCTTACACCAGTTAGAATAACCAAAATTAGCAAGACAGGAAACACATGTGTTAGAAAAAAGGGGAACCCTCTTACACTATTGGTGGGAATGCAAGTTGGTGCAGCCACTTTGGAGAAGAGTGTGGAGATTCCTCAAGAAATTAAAAATAGAACTTTGCTATGACCCTGAAATTGCAATACTGGGTATTTACCCCAAAGATACAGATGTAGTGAAAAGAAGGGCCATCTGTACCCCAATGTTTATAGCACCTGTTTATAGCAGCAATGGCCACGGTTGCCAAACTATGGAAAGAACCAAGATGCCCTTCAAAGGACAAATGGATAAGGAAGATGTGGTCCATCTACACTATGGAGTATTATGCCTCCATCAGAAAGGACGAATACCCAACTTTTGTAGCAACATGGACGGGACTGGAAGAGATTATGCTGAGTGAAGTAAGTCAAGCAGAAAGAGTCAATCATCATATGGTTTCACTTATTTGTGGAGCATAACAAATAACATGGAGGATATGGGGAGATGGAGAGGAGAAGGGAGTTGAGGGAAACTGGAAGGGGAGGTGAAAAATGAGAGCCTACAGACTCTGAAAAACAATCTGAGGGTCTTGAGGGGGTAGGAGGTGGGAAGTTAGGGGAACAAGGTGGTGGGTATTAGGGAGGGCACGGATTGCATGGAGCACTGGGTGTGGTGCAAAAACAATGAATATTGTTACGCTGAAAAGAAATTAAAAATTAATTTTAAAAAAGTATTAAAAGAGGCAAGAGTAAAATTAAAAATATTAGAATAAGGAAAAAATAAAATTAAAAAAAATTCTAAAGAAAGAATCTATGAGCAACTATATGCCAGCAAATTTGACAATCTGGAAGAAATGGATGCATTCCTAGAGACATATAAACTACCACAACTGAACCTGGATGAAATAGAAAACTTGAACAGACCCATAACCAGTAAGGAGATTGAAGTAGTTATCAAGAATCTCCCAAGAAACAAGAGCACAGGGCCAGATGGCTTCTCAGGGGAATTCTACCAAACGTTTAAAGAAGAATTAATTTCTGAAACTATTCCAAAAAATAGAAATGGAAGGAAAACTTCCAGACTCATTTTATGAGGCCAGCATTACCTTGATCCCAAAACCAGACGAAGACTCCATCAAAAAAGAGAACTACAGACCAATATCCTTGATGAACACAGATGCAAAAATTCTCACCAAAATACTAGCCAATAGGATCCAACAGTACATTAAAAAAATTATTCACCATGACCAAGTGGGATTTATTCCAGAGCTGCAAGGTTGGTTCAACATCCGCCAATGAATCAATATGATACAATACATTAATAAAAGAAAGAACAAGAACCATATGATACTCTCAATAGATGCTGAAAAAGCATTTGACAAAGTACAGCATCCCTTCCTGATCAAAACTCTCTGAAGTGTAGGGATAGAGGGCACATACCTCAATATTATCAAAGCCATCTCGGAAAAACCCACTGCAAATATCATTCTCAATGGAGCAAAACTAAAAGCTTTTCCGCTAAGGTCAGGAACATAGCAGGGATGTCCTTTATCACCACTGCTATTCAACATAGTACTAGAAGTCCTAGCCTCAGCAATCAGACAACAAAAAGAAATTAAAGGTATCCAAATTGGCAAAGAAGAAGTCAAACTATCACTCTTTGCAGATGATATGATCCTTTAGGTGGAAAATCCAAAAGACTCCACTCCAAAACTGCTAGAACTTATACAGGAATTCAGTAAAGTGTCAGGATATAAAATCAATGTACAGAAATCAGTTGCATTTCTTTATACCAACAATAGAGAGAAGACAGAGAAATTAAGGAGTCAATCCCATTTACAATTGCACCCAAAATCATAAGATACCTAGAAATAAACCTAACGAAAGAGGCCAAGAATCTTATACTCAGAAAAGTATAAAGTACTCAAGGAAGAAACTGAGGAAGACACAAAGATATGGAAAAATGTTCCACGCTCATGAATTGGAAGAACAAATATTGTGAGAAGGTCTATGCTACCTAAAGCAATCTACACATTTAAGGCAATCCTTATCAAAACCCCATCCATTTTTTTCAAAGAAATGAAACAAATAATCCTAAAATTTATATGGAACCAGAAAAGACCTTGAATAGCCAAAGGAATATTGAAAAAGAAAGCCAAAGTTGGTGGCATCACAATTCCGGACTTCAGGCTCTATTACAAAGCTGTCATCATCAAGACAGTACGGTACTGGCACAAAAACAGACACATAGATCAATGAAACAGAATAGAGAGCCCAGAAGTAGACCCTCAACTCTATGGTCAACGAATCTTCGACAAAGCAGGAAAGAATGTCCAATGGAAAAAAGACAGCCTCTTCAACAAATGGTGCTGGGAAAATTGGGACAGCCACATGCAGAAAAATGAAATTGGACCATTTCCTTACACCACACATGGAAATGGACTCAAAATGGATGAAGGACCTCAATGTGTGAAAGGAATCCATCAAAATCCTTGAGGAGAACACAGGCAGCAACCTCTTCGACCTCACCTGCAGCAACTTCTTCTTAGGAACATCGCCAAAGGCAAGCGAAGCAAGAGCAAAAATGAACTATTGGGACTTCATCAAGATCAAAAGCTTTTACACAGCAAAGGAAACAGTTAACAAAACCAAAAGGCAACTGACAGAATAGGAGAAGATATTTGCAAATGACCTATCAGATAAAGGGCTAGTATCCAAAATCTATGAAGAGCTTATCAGACTCAACACCCAAATAACAAATAATCCAATCAAGAAATTTGGGGCGCCTAGGTGGCTCAGTGGTTTAAGGCCTCTGCCTTTGGCTCAGGACATGATCCCAGGGTCCTGGGATCGGGCCCCGCATCGGGCTCTCTGCTCAGTGGGGAGCCTGCTTCCTCCTCTCTCTCTCTGCCTGCCTCTCTCACTACTTATGATCTCTCTGTCCTGTCAAGTAAATAAATAAATAAAATCTTTTAAAAAAAATTAAAAAAAAAAAAGAAATTGGCAGAGGACATGAACAGACATTTCTGCAAAGACATCCAGATGGCCAACAGACACATGAAAAAGTACTCCACATCACTCGGCATCAGGGAAATACAAATCAAAACCACAATGAGATACCACCTCACACCAGTCAGAATGGCTAAAATCAACAAGTCAGGAAATGACAGATGCTGGCGAGGATGCGGAGAAAGGGGAACCCTCCTACACTGTTGGTGGGAATGCAAGCTGGTGCAACCACTCTGGAAAACAGCATGGAGGTTCCTCAAAATGTTGAAAATAGAGCTACCCTACAACCCAGCAATTGCACTACTAGGTATTTACCCTAAAGATACAAACGTAGTGATCCGAAGGGGCACATGCACCCAAATGTTTATAGCAGCAATGTCCACAATAGCCAAACTATGGAAAGAACCTAGATGTCCATCAACAGACGAATGGATAAAGAAGATGTGGTATATATATACAATGGAATACTATGCAGCCACCAAAAGAAATGAAATCTTGCCATTTGCGACAATGTGGATGGAACTAGAGGGTATTATGCTTAGCAAAATAAGTCAATCAGAGAAAGACAACTATCATATGATCTCCCTGATATGAGGAAGTGGAGATGCAACATGTGGGGTTTGGGGGTAGGAAAAGAATAAATGAAACAAGATGGGTTCAGGAGGGAGACAAACCGTAAGGACTCTCAATCTTACAAAACAAACTGAGGGTTGCTGTGGGGAGGGGAGTTGGGAGAGGGTGGTGGGGTTATGGGCACTGGGGAGGGTATGTGCTATGGTGAGTGCTGTGAAGTGTGTAAACCTGGCGATTCACAGACCTGTACCCCTGGGGCTAATAATATATTATATGTGTTTATAAAAAAATTTTTAAATTAAAAAAAAAAAAAGATTCAACTGTCCAGTAACTACAAAGCCACTGCTTCTACACTAATGAAGCCTACTCCTACAGAGGACAGGAAGTTCCCATCTTGGCTCTGAAACCAACTCTGTCAGCAATTAAACATTTCCCTTGGATGAGGCCCCAGTCTTCTATAAACTCAAGTTTACTAGACACTAAGATACCTAAGCAAGGGGTGCCTGGGTGGCTCAGTCAGTTAAGCGTCTGCCTTTGGCTCAGGTCATGATCCCAGGGCCCTGAGACTAAACCCCATGTCAGGCTCTTGGCTCACCGGCGAGTCTACTTCTCCCTCTTCCTCTCTCTCTGCCTGCTGCTTGCCTTGCTTATGTGCGCGCACATGCGCGCGCGCATTCTCTCTCTGTCAGATAAATAAATAAAATAATATTAAAAAGGGGGGGTGTTGCCAGGTGGCTCAGTCATTAGGTATCTTCCTTCGGCTCAGGTCATGAGCCCAAGGTCCTGGGATCAAGCCCCACATCAGGAACCCTGCTTCTCCCTCTCCCATTCCCCCTGCTATGTTCCCTCTTTTGCTCTCTCTGTCAAATAAGTAAGTAAAATATTTTAAAAATAAAATAAAATAAATTTAAAAATTAAAGAAAAAAAAGATACTAAGCAAGATACTCTCTAAAATGCTTTTGCTGCCGATGATTATCCAAAATCCTTGAAAGGGGGGAAATACAGAAATTTAAACACAAGAGGGTTTTATCTTCCTGCTCCTAAAAAGATATCACTATGCCATCATATTAATAACGAAGCAGAACAATGCCAAAATAACCTATGCTGACTTCATGTCTCAGCAAATCACTTGAGGGAAAAGATGTTTCGTGTGCCATTACTCTATATACTAATGTGTTCACTGGACTCAGCTGGCCACTAACTTAATAGAAGTTAGTTGGAAGAGAACAGCAAATATTTAGAAGCTTAGCCACCAGGATCCTTGACTTTACAAAAACAAAAGATTCCAACCCTAATCATCCTACAATTCAGAACTTAAACTGGACAGGGGGCAATGCTAGTTATTACTTCTAAATTACAGCAAGACCCACTTACTGTTATAGAGACAATTAATTTTCAAGTACATACTGGGTTCTAACAACTACAATGGCAAATACCACTTATTTCTGAAATCCACAAAATACAAAGAAAAAGACTCTAATTTTAACACAAATTAATTTATGATACCTGTCACAAACATGTTAACCAGAGGGACACTGCACAATATTCAGCATCCCTGCTATACTGAGGAAACTTCAAATATATGTAAATGTAAACCAAAACTTTTAGAAAACCTCCACACTAAAAGAAGAAAAGTGCTCACTTTGGCAGCACATATACTAAAATTGGAACAATACAGAGAAGATTAGCCCATGTGCTAGGATGACATGCAAATTCGTGAAGCATTCCGTATTTTAAATAAATACATAAATAATAAAAGTAAAAAAAAGAAAGGTATTTGCAAAGTAGTATAAATAGGTAAAGAAGGTCACTAAAAGGGAACTCAATTATGATTTTCCACTGAAAGTAACTGTAAGGTACTTATGGCATATTTTGCATGTCATGATAACCTGTTGAAAAATTATTTTAAAATATTATTTCACACACTATTACCACAATGCCAGGGATTTCCTTCAAAAGAATCTGGTAGAAGTGGAAGTTATTTCAGAATAACTGCTGAAACTGAGTAAGGAGTATACGGGGTATATTATCTTATTTTTCTTAATTCCATATAGGTTTGACATTTTATCCATAAGGAAAGTTAGAATTACTATACATTCTTGATGAATAAATTTAATCCTAAATTTTACCCTAAAATCAAAGAGAAATACCTTCCAATCTTTGAATTTTTGCTTTCACAGAAATAACAGCTTCAAAGGGTGAAACTCTCAGCTCAAAACATGTTCCAGTCAATGTTTCAATGAAGAGCTCCATGGTATCATAGAAAGGAAGTTTGTAGTAAAATGGTCCCACGTTATCTTCATTGAAGAATGGAGGATCTTTTCTGTTATCCATTACTTTGAGTTTTCTAATTCTTCTGGAATATGTTGTAGGCAACTGTATTCCAGTTCTAGCCAAATCAGCTTTAAACATTGGTAATATATATTGTTGTTCATGTTTTGAATTTTGTACCTAAAAAAAAAAGAATATTTTTTTAATGAGACTATCTGGAAGTCTTATTCTGCTATAATGATTTTCTGAATAAGGGCACCTGGGTGGCTCAGTGGGTTAAGCCTCTGCCTTCAGCTCAGGTCATGATCCCACAGTTCTGGGATCAAGCCCCACGTCGGTTTTTCTGCTCAGTGGGGAGCCTGTTTCCCGCTCTCTCTGTCTACTTGTGATCTCTCTAGCTCTGTCAAATAAATAAATAAAATCTAAAAAAAAAAAGACTTTCTGAATAACTCTGGCCCATATCAATATGCCAGACAGCCCCAGAACTCTTTTTAGTACTTAATTTATCTTTGAAGTTTATCTCCAAAACCACTCTCCCAATCAGACTGTAAGATTACCGAAAACAGGGATATTTACAATAATTCCTGTATCCTTCTAGAGCTCAGCACATTTACTTATAGTACATATTTAACAAATATATATATATATACACATATATATATTTTTTATTTTCAGCATAACAGTATTCCTTGTTTTTTGCACCACACAACAGTGCTCCATGCAATCCGTGCCCTCTCTAATACCCACCACCTGGTTCCCCCAACCTCCCATACACCCCCGCAGCTTCAAAACCCCTCAGATTGTTTTTCAGAGTCAATATATTTTTGTTGTTAATGACATTTAAAACAATGAACTCAACACAGAGATACATATTTGCAAGATTTGGGGAATTTTATGTATATCCTATACTAAACCATGTAAATTATGTTTTCTAACCCATACAAAATATAATTTTATAACCATGGTACATCTAAATCACTCTGAATAAAAGAACAGTCCTTAAAAATAGGACTCATTAAATAATCAATAAGCATTCTAGAAGTTATCTAACAGTACAGCACTGAAATGATACCAATATTGATAACAGACATTAGACATAATCGCTACACACAAACATGCAATGACTAATGAACAAGAGAGGCAAGCACACCAAACAGAAGTCCTAAAAGTGTATAATTAAGATAATAGGAATAATCAAATTGATAAATTGTTATTAATCTCAGTGAAAACTTTGTAAAGGGAATGTCTTGAATTTATACTAGGACAGGTGATACACATCTTCTTGGAGGGGTAGGTAGCTTTACTGGTCAATTATGAGTTTTACTGAAACCTTACTGAAGTTTATGATAACTTTACTGAAATATAATTTATATAACATAAAATTCACCTACTTAAAAAAGTCTAAAATTGACTGGTTTTCATTACATTCACAGGATTGTACAACCATCACAATCATCTTTAGAACATTTTTATCAACCCAAAAAGGAACCCCATACACTTTAAATATCTCTCAAATTCTCCTTTTCCCTCTCAGCCCTAGGTACCCCTTAATCAACTTTCTGTCATTTTGCCTATTGTGGTAATTTCACAGTCATATAATATGTAATCTTTTGTGAATAGCTTCTTTCACTTAGCATAACATTTCAAAGTTCATCCATGATTCTAAGATGCATCAGTATTTCATTCTTATTGCTAAATAATAATCCATTGTATGGATATACCACTTATTGTTTATGGAGTTGCCAAATGATGGGTGTGTTGGGTTGTCTCCAGTTTGGGGGGATTATGAATAATGCTATGAGAACATCTGATTATAGGTTTCTGTGTGGACATGTGTTTTCCTTTCTCTTCCATATATATCTAGGATTGGAATTACTGGGTTAGGGGGTAACTCCACATTTAGCAATCTGTGTTACTACCAAGTGTATTCCATCTTACCTTCCCACCAACAATGAAAAGAGGATGCTGATTTCTCCACATCCTTGAAATACTTTTTATTTCCTTTTTTTTTTTTTAAAGATTTTATTTATTTATTTGACAGACAGAGATCACAGAGAAGCAGGCAGAGAGAGAGAGAGGAAGGGAAACAGGCTCCCTGCTAAGCGAGAGCCCGAATTGGGGCTCGATCCCAGGACCCTGAGACCATGACCTGAGCCGAAGGCAGAGGCTTAACCCACTGAGCCACCCAGGCGCCCCTTTATTTTCTTTTTGATTAAAGCCAACCTAGTGTGTGTGAAGTAGTATTTTAATGTGGTTGTAAATTTTCTTTCTCTAAAGACTAATGATGTTGAGCAACTGGCTATTTGTGTATCTTCTTTACAGAAATATCAATTCAGAAAAATATACTCATATTCTTTGTCTATTTTTACTTCAGTTGTCTTATTACTGAGTTGTAAAGGGGATTTTTAATGTTTTTTTAGATACAAGCCTCTTAAAGATACATGATTCTCAAATATTTTCTCCAGTGTTACGGGCTGCCTTTCAACTTTCTTGATGGTGTTCTTCAAAGTAAAAAAGTATTCTTTAATGATCTCCAATTTGGATTTAATGATCAACAATTTTCTTTTGTTGCCTGTACTTTCAGAAACACGTTTTATTTTTATTTTTTTGAAGATTTTATTTATTTAACAAACAAAGATCACAAGTAGGCAGAGAGGCAGTCAGAGAGAGAGGAAGGGAAGCAGGCTCCCTGCTGAGCAGAGAGCCCGATGTGGGGCTCGATCCCAGGACCCTGGAATCATGACCTGAGCCGAAGGCAGAGAGGCTTTAACTCCTGAGCCACCCAGGCACCCCCAGAAACACATTTTAAATGCTTGACCTAATCCAAAGTAATAAGATTATTCACACATAGTTTTCTAAGAATTGTATAGTTTTAGCCTTATATGTAGGTCCATCCGTTTTGAATTTATTTTGTGGATGGTGTGAAAGCAGGGTCCAGCTTTATACTTTTCCAAGTAAAAAAAAAACAACAATTGTCCAAGCAGCATTTGTTGGAAAAACTATTCTATTCCCTTTGAATTGTCTTGGCACCCTTGTCAAAAAACAACCAACCATAAATATGAGGGTTTAATCCCAATCCCTCAATTCTATGACATTGATCTACATGTCTATCCTTGTAACAGTACCACAATGTCTTTTTACCTTTGTAGTAAGTTTTGAAATCAGAAAGTGGGAGTTCTCTAATTTGTTTTTCTCTTTCATGATTCTTGAATTATTCTGGGTCCTTTGAATTTCCACATGAGTTTTAGGATCAGATTGTCTCTTTTGCAAAAACACCAGTTGGGCTTTTGAACAAGGACTGTGTTGAGTATGCAGATTAATTTGGAGAAAATTACCATCTTGACAATATTGTCTTATAATCCATGAACATGCAATGCCATTAGTTTATTTACAACTTCTTAATGGTGCTTGAGTGGCTCAATCGGTTAAGCGTCTGCCTTCGGCTAGGGTCATGATCCCAGAATTCTGGGATCAAGCCCCACATGGCTCTCCCTGCTCAGCGGGGAGTCTGTTTCTCCCTCTGCTACTGCTCCCCATGCTTGTGCTCTCTCTCTGTCTCATTCTACATCAAATAAATAAAATCTTTTTTTAAAAACTTCATAAGTCGCTTTCAACAATGTTTTATAGTTTTTAGAGTACAAGTTTTGTTTTAAAAACAGTATTCTTAAGAATATTCTTTTTGATACTACTATAAATGAAATTATTGTGTCCTATTCAATTTGTTCATTGCTAGTGTAGAGAAATACAATTGATTTTAATATATTGATCTTGTACATTGCAATCCTGCAATTCATCCATTAGTTCTAGTAGTTTTTCAGTGGATTCTTTAGGATTTTCTTCATCAAAGATCATGTCATCTGCAAATGGAGATTTTTACTTCTTCATCTCCAATCTTCAACATTCCAATAAGATGCTCTTTATTTCCTTTTCTTATTTAATTACCCTGCCTAAATCTCCAACACAAGGTTGAGTACTGGTGGTAGGAGCCAACATTCTTCTCTTATTCCTGACTATAGGGGAAAAGCATTCAGTCTTTCATCACAAAGTACAGATTTGGACTAGGGGGTTTTCCATACATAATCTGTATCACAATGAGGGTGTTCCTTTCTACTCCTACTCTAAGGCCTTTTTTTTTTTTTTGGTAAATCAGAAAGGTATTAAATTTTGTCAGATGCGTTTCTGTCCAGTGTCTATTGGGATAATCATGTGGTTTTTGTCTCTTATTCTATGAATACGGTGTTTAAAAGAACACTGATGGTGGGGCGCCTAGGTGGCTCAGTTAGTTAAGCATCCGACTCTTTATTTCAGCTTAGGTCTTGATCTCAGCATCATGAGACCAAGCTTTATATTGGGCTCCCCACTCAGCAGGGAGTCTACATGAGATTCTCCCTCTCCTCTCTCTCTGCCCCTCCCCACTCCTGTGTGCTTTCTCTCTAAATAAATAAAAATTTTTTAAAAACCCACTGATCTTGTTTTCTTTATATGCCTTTGTCTGGTTTTGGTATCGAGGTAATATGGGTCTCACAGAATACACTGGGAACAAAATTTACAGAGTTTCCATATTACTCCCTGCCCCCACACATGTACAAACTTCCCCTCTGTCAACATCCTACACCAGAGCAGTGTGTGTGTTACAACTAAAACTGCAGTGATATCCCATTATCACCCAACACCCAAAATTTATAGTTTAATCTTGGTGTTTTCTATTTTACTGGTTTTTACAAACATATACTGGCATGTAACCACCATTACGCTATCACACAGAACTGTCCCCCTGCCCTAAAAATCCTTTGTGGTTCACCTATTCATCCCACCTGCCTTCCCAAATCCCTGGCAATCACTGATATTTTACCATCCTCATAGTTTTACCTTTTCCAGAATATCATGTAGTTGCAATTATACAGTATGTAGCCTTTTCAGATTGTCTTCCTTCATTTACTAATATGCATTTAAGTTTCTTCCATGTCTTTTCAAGGGCTGACAGCTCATTTCTTTTTGACACTGAAGAATATTCTATTGTTTAAATGTCCCACAATTTATCCATTCACCTACTGAAGGACATATCTTGCTTGCTTCCAAGTTTGGGCAATTATGAATATAACTGCTATAAACATCTGTGTATAGGTTTTTGTGTGGACATGTTTTTAGCACCCCTGGGTAAAAGCCAATGAGTGTGACTCCTGGATCTTACAACGTGTTTAGTTTTATAACAAACTGCCAAAGTGTCTCCTAAGTGGCTGTACCATTTTGTATTTACACCAGCAAAGAGTAAGAGTTCTTATTGTTCCACATCCTTATCAGCATTTGATATTGTCGGTATTCTAGATTTTGGCCATTCTAGTAGGGGTGTAGTGGTAACTCAGAGTTTTAGTTGGCATTTGCCTAACAACTTATGGTAGGGAGCACACCTATCTTATTAAAAGGTAGAACCAATCATGTATTTCTTAGCTCCAGGCCCTATGATGGCTTCCACAGAATAGAATGCCTGTAGAATAAAATCACGGAATTAAATTCACTGCCTAGAGAATAAAATTCAGACTCCAGAGAAACGCCCTGAGGTCATGCATCTCACCTTCCAGCCTCATTTTATTTAGACACATACATCATCTCACCCTGCAACACCTCTAGTACACCTGTCTTCTAATGGTTTCTGCCTGCAGCTTCAGAATACATCAGCTCTATCTCATTTCTCCTACTTGACTCTACCCACTGCCATCCCCACACCTGGCTACCCGACAAGCACCTAATCATCTTTCCAGACGCAGCTCAAACAGCAACTATTCCAAAAGCCTTTTATGTGTCTCTCCTTCGTCCCCTGACGCCCTCCAACATATATTGCACCCATTACAATCCATTTCATTGTTTACATGACTTTCTTATTCTCCTAAATAAACTGTAAGCTACTTAAGAGAGAAACCACAACTGATTTTCTGCCCTATCACCCACCACAATGTTTTGTGTATACTAGTACTCATTAAAGGTTTGTTCAATAAAACAGTAAATAAATATTCACTCCTTCAGTTGATCCTTGGAACAAACCTGTGATAAATATATATGGTATTACCCTTGTCCCAGAGATGAAGAAATATCTGGTCATGCTCTAAAAGTCATGGGAATATTGCTTTCCCATGAGAATTATGTTATGATTCACTCCAAAGTTCTTTGCAAAGTTTGTCTAATTTATAACATACATGCATTTCTGCTACAGTGTGAATTTTTATATCATCATCCAGAAGTAGGATTAATTAGGCAAGCTGAATGGCAGAATAAAGACTGCTAATGGTCCTACAGAGAAGGCACTTCAGGAAGAAAAGTTGTTGCTGGCACCACAGCTGCTTTGAGTGCTATAATACTAGTTATCAAAACAATGAGTAAGTAAACATAACAATACAAAGCACTATGCTAATAATAATGCTGGTGATAGTGGTAAAAGGTCATTACTCTTAAATATAAGCCAAATAAATGGCTGTTTTGCTCAGGTTTTGTTTTTTATACCTTTAAAACACTGAAATGGCTACAATAAAATGAATTTTTATGAACCTAATCCCTAACCTCTTTTTCCCCCTCACTGAAACAACTGCTTTTGTAATATGACTTTGGGTAACGTGTGGAATTTTTAAAAGCATACTTATGCTCCATCAAATAAGAATGTACTAAAGAATTATCAGTGTCTGTTTCCCCACAACCAACGGCAATCCCACCTACACAGGGCAATCCCACCTACACAGCGGCAGCTCTAGCAATAGAAGTCAGGGACGGGATCCATAATGCTGAAATAAAGGCACGGGTTACCAGTGCCTGCCCCAGGAAGGTAGAGACAGAAGATAGAAGGATCATTTCCTTCACTACAGTACCCTTCCACAACAATACCCGGAATACAATAAACATGCAGAGACGGGAGAGGGTAACAGATTTGGAAGTTCTTCACCCATAAGGAGAGAATGGATAAAGTAACTATGGGCCAAAAGAAAAACTGCAACTGTGGGCATCGCTAAATTGCATTGGAACACCCACCAAAAGTCTGGCACCGAGAATCAATGAAGTAATCTTCAAATCCAGAAAGGAGCAAGGCTGGTAACCAAATTCAAAACTGAAATGTATGCCTCTAAAAAATAATTACACTTCTCCTCGGTAGAAAACACAGTGAGAGAGGACAAAATGAGATTGTGAAATCTGGTAAGCCAGACTGGAGGACTAGATGATGGCAGAGAAGACAGCCAGCCGAAGACCTAGTCAGTATTAAAACCCGGGCCCAATGACAGCTTCTTAACGTGGTGTGTGGTCATTCTCCACTAAGCACATTATGGAACCGTATATAATGCTGGAAAAGGAGGGCAATGAAGACTCAAAGACAGGATGGGGAATGTTGTATGAACATTAACAGCTAAATTATACAAAAGCAAGAGCAAAGAAAGAGGCAGGTAGAGAAAAGATATACTTCCAGAATTTTTATCAGTAATTTAAAAAACCTACTTAGCTATTAAGAGGAATGGCATCAAGAAAACATTCCTAGGGCGTCTCAGTGTTAAGCCTCTGCCTTAGGCTTAGATCATGATCTCAGGGTCCTGGGATCGAGCCCCCGCATCCGGCTCCCTGCTCAGCCGGGAGCATGCTCCCTTCCCCCACTCAACACACCCCACGCCTGCCTCTCTGCCTACTTGTGATCTGTCGAATAAATAAATATTTTTTAAAATGTGATTTAAAAAATTCCTAAATCAATCCTCCCAAAACCTTACTTTCTTCTGCAAGAGTTCTAAAAATACACAAAGAGGAGAGAGAAATTAAAGACAGGTAAAGCAGTAAGAGCGCTAAGTAATTTCACTAGAAATAGAGTTTATCCTGTTGGAAAGAACATTAGCCACACAGGGCAGTTAGCTATCTTTTAAACTTTTCCCCCAATATGAAGAGACCCAGAAGGTTATGCAACCATTAAAAAATACTGCCTTTTAATGAAGTTTTTACTAATTATGTGAAAACATTCCAGTTTTAAACACAAGCTACATCAGTCTGCCCACCACTTCGTGCATATGTACCCTAAACTCTCGCCTAGCCTCAATCTTCTAGCGGCTCTGGGAAAACCCTGAAGCCAAGTCCGTCTACCCGAGCCTACAATGTACACGCTCGAAGCCCGCCGGGTCACCTGCGCTGCCCGTGCTCCTCCGGGAGACTCCGGCTACCCACACGCTCGGGCCCGATCTGGAGGGCAGTGCTCAGGCTCCGCGTCAGAACCGGCGACTGGCAGATCAGCACCCGTCGGACCCGGCGGGGCGGTCCGGCGGAAAGTGCAGGCGGCGTCCTCGCGGAATGCGTCGCGCCGCGCCGGTCTTAGGGAAGCCGCGGCCGAGGGGGCGGGGCCTGGCTGCCCCGCGCCGAGCGGCCGGCGCTCCTCTCCCGCCCGCGGAGGACGGCGGCGGCAGCGCGGTCCGGTGCAGCGGTCCGCAGCTCCGGGCGCCCTCCCGGCTGTCTCGTTCACTCGTTCGCCTGCCCGCAGGCCTAGAGAGAGGCGCGGCCCCGCGAGCAACGCCAGGGCAGGTACGGACCAGCAACACTCGGCAGCCGCCGCGCCCCGCCCCTTTGTGACACCGCGTACCAATCGCTCGCCAGCGCTCGCGTCGCCCTCCAATCAGCGAGGGTGCGGGCGGGGGCGGGGCCTGTCCGCCCGACGCCGGCGGTTGCTCGGGAGCCCGAGCTTCCTCTGCGTTCGGTGTTGGGTGTCGGTTAGAGGAGGCCCGGATGTTGGCCTTTTCTTAGCAGCAGTGGGCACCTGCCTGAGACCCAGTTGGTTGGGTTGGAGACCCGCCGCACGGTCTGCTGGAAGCGGCGGGAGTAAGCCCCTGGCCGGACGACGGTGTGGACTGCACCTTACCAGAGGCCACCCAAGGTTGCTCTTAGAGGCGCCCCAAGGGCTGGTGTGAGGAGGGTAACACGAGCAGCCGGCCTCCAGTGGGTCCCTTCCAGAACCCGCTCATTCCTAGTGCTTTCAGGGCCGTCCTGCCTTTAACAGATACACCCTTCCAGTGCTTCACTGTTTCCTAACGTTAAGGCCTCAACGGTCTCATCTGAAAGGGGGCCACTACTATACCAAGTTGAAAACAAGGGCAAAAGCAAATTACCTCTCTTGGTCTCTATTTATGCCTCATCCGCTTTACCATCTGAGAAATGTAGGTCAGGTACTAGAGTGGGCACCTTGGGTTATTGAATCTCAGAGTTGGGTAAACCTAGCTACACTTTTTTCCCACTCTAATTCCCAAGGTGCTGAACTCAAGTGTTTACGATGACAATATAAACCCTCCAACCTGAAATGGGCCCTCACTCCTTTTCCTCTCCATTCCCCACACATGTTCTAAATCCAACCTTTACAGATTTTCCAACCAAAGAGGCCTATTTCACTAGGTGGGTTACCAAAATGACAATGAACAGTAATCCCCCTCCCAATCTAGCTTCATCATCCTCATCTTTAGTCAGAGGAATGTATCTAAAATGAACCCCAGCATCTAATCTATCCTTTCTCACAGCTCCTCTGAGACCCCACCCACCAATTAATCTCCACAATTCAACACTGAGCATACACTGGGGTTTATGATGAGATATAACTTCAGGCTCTCAATCCTGATTCCTCCTTAAACTTCAATACTGAATTGACTGGAGCTTCTTAAGGACAGAGATATTATCATCTTTGTATACAGATTCTAAAATAGTACCTGTGATGAAGGGAATCATACTGAATCAAAACTTTGGTCTTTCAACCTGCCTCCTCACTTCAGCCAGGGAGAACTAAGATCACAGCTGTTATGTTGGCCAAATCATTCTTTCTCATCATCATCATCATTTACTGTTTTTAAAATGCTGTGTGGTCAACAAAGGTCATTGCATATTCTCTCCCATCACAATCCTACAAAGTTGGTACTGAACAGTTGACAAAGTTGACAAAGGAGACAGAAGCTAGAAAGGTAAAATACTTTGCCTACTCTCAAACACCTCTAGAACCAGATTCTCACTACAAAAAAACAAAATTTTTCCACAATTGTACTCTGCTTCCAGATTTTATCCTCATCTGTAAAATGAGGACATTACCTATATGGACTTACGGAGACTGGATAAAAGACCATTGAAAGTGCTGACCATAGGGCCAATAAGTATAAATTCCCTCCCCCTTTCAAACCTCTCAAAATAGAAATTTGCATTTGTTCTAACTCTAATTTCTCATGAATTCCCTAATCTGTCCTAATGATGACTCAGTAGAGCTATCATTCCCAAAAGAAAACAACATGTTTAACAAATGCCTACTGAGGGGCCCCTGGGTGGCTCAGTGGGTTAAAGCCTCTGCCTTTAGTTCAGGTCATGATCCCGGGGTCCTGAGATTGAGCCCCGAATCAGGCTCACTGCCCAGGAGGGAGCCTGCTTCCTCCTCTCTCTCTGCCTACTTGTGATCTCTGTCTGTCAAATAAATAAATAAAATCTTTAGAAAAAAAAAATGCCTACTGAGTCAGACACAGGGGCAGGTAACTATATACACAAGTAACCTAAGAAACAAAAGGTATAAGCACCCTCTTTTGCCATCAAGTCACTCTCAGAGCAGAGCACCACAAACAGCTGATCTATGAGAGCTGTATAAAATCTCCTGACTCAGGCTCAGCAATTCCAAGTTCAATCTTAAAAAGTGCCAAAAGGGGGCGCCTGGGTTGCTCAGTGGGTTAAGCCTCTGCCTCCAGCTCAGGTCATGATCTCAGGGTCCTGGGATCATCAGGTTCTCTGCTCAACAGGAAGCCTGCTTCCCCCCCTCCTTCTCTCTGCCTACTTGTGATTTCTCTCCCTCTGTCAAATAAATAAATAATATATATATATATATATATATATATATATATATATATATATATATATATATATTTTTTTTTTTTAAGTGCCAAAGGAAGAAGTTAGTGGTTTTGGGACTGGTAAAACCAACTGGGCCTGCCTGTAAGACTGTGCTATGGTTACAGTTTGAATACTTAGCACCAAGTCTGCACAGCACAAGAAAACACAAGGAGGGGTCAGGTATCCATGAGACTAGCAGCTACCACACTGGACAACATAGTTATAGAGTATTCCCATTAGTGCAGAGTTCTAAGGCACAGTGCCGCTCCACAGAAAGACATCTCCATCCTCAGTACTTTTCCTTCCATTCTCTGGGTTCATTCTGCCTCATTCACAAAATAATGAAAAGCTCCAAAGAAATGGAAATGGATGCCTTAGAGCAAGGTTCAGAATACTGTTTATGTAAAGGGTCTGAAAGAAGATATCTTGGGCTTTGTGGGCCATCCAGTCTGTCACAACTACTGAACTCTGGCATTGTAGAAGGGTGAAAACAGCCACAGACAATGTGTAAATGAATGGGTATGGTTGTGTTCCAATAAAACTTTATTTACAAAAACAGACAACGGAGGGCCATAATTTGCCAAACGAACCTATAGAGGCATTTTCAGAACTCAGTGGACTCAGAGGAAACCTACTCTCCTACTGCAGAGAGTCATGAAGTATACAATCTCTCATCCCCTTCCTCTATCACCTGCATAGGCCCTGAGCTAGGGCTTCTATCCATGAATGGAATATTCCTGGTCATCTGCCTGGCACTGCTTCCTCTGGAATTCCCTGCCCATTCATGAAAGGCACATAGAAGTTTTTTCTCCAACATGCCCAAAATCATACTGTGGCCCCATCAAGGCAATTAAATGGAAATATAGTTAAAAAAAAAAAAAACCACTGTGAAATATTTATTTTTGTTCTGTCACATTAAGCATGATTAAAACTGGAGCATAAAAATACTAAGTATGTTGGGTGAGAAAGAGGTGAGCTAGCTGCTTCAGTATTTGCTTTTTCTAATTCAATTAAGACAATGAGTACACAAGACAGCATTAACTCAAGGATGTAGCTGAAGGGTGAGATGTGATACCCTGTATGCTCTACTGGCCTCCAAAGGCGTTCAAGGGATCATCAAAAATGTTGGACACTTTCTGTTCGGATCTGGATTCAGGTGCTGCCTGTGAAGATCGACTTTTTGGTTTGGTTGTCTTAGCCTGGATACCAGAGGAGAAGATATCATCTTTAAAAAGAAAAAAGAAAAAGAAAATAATGCTGATTAGGCAAGAAAACAGACACTTTTAAGACAAATCTACATAAATCACCAAACATCCAAGTCTGGTAACAGTACATGATACCAAAAACATTAAGAGTCAAGCCCTTTAGATTCTGGTCCTGGCTTTGCTACTAATTTTTATAATCACATAAAGTCACAGGTTCTCTCTGACCACAATTTTCTCAGCTACAAGGTACGTGTATACACATGGAGGAGAAGAAAAAGGGAAGGATAACCAAACTCCAATCCTGCCCCCGACTTTACTATCTGCGACTTATCTACTTTTACATTCTCTTCCCACTGGATTTTAAAAGGAAAGAGCAATACAAACAAGCAATGGGAAATCCAGCATAGGAGTACCCCTCGCTCAGAATAAATGCACCTATCTGAGGTACATCAATGCCAAAATTCTAAGTCTTTATGACCACATTCATGTTTAGTTGTTTCGCTGCTTCCAGTGTTTCATGAGTCATCTTACTCACCTGAAGCATTACTGCTGGGATTCTATCCTACATTTTAGCATGTGTACACAAAGATATGTATATATAAATGTTAAAGACCATGGCATTATTTTTTTAATTTTTATTTATTTATTATTTTTTAAATTAACATATAATGTATTATTAGCCCCAGGGGTACAGGTCTATGAATCACCAGGTTTAAATACTTCACAGCACTCACCATAGCACATTACCCGCCCCCCATTGTCCATAACTCCCCATGGCATTATTTTTAATTAAAAAAAAGTGGCAACAATCTAGATCACCTTCAATATGCTAATGGCTGAATACAAAGGAATACTATACAACCACTAAAAACAAGGAAGTAGATCTCTATACTGACATGGGAAGACATCAAGTGACTAATAGGAATAGCAGAACAGATAAAATATATTCATATTTTGGAAAAAATAAGTATACATTTCTATGTATACAAAGCTCTATTAACATCACTCAATCTGATGTTTGAGTGATGGTTACCTCCAGGGCTTGTTTTTCACATTTTACACTTATCAAATAGTAGTCACCTATTACAACAGGTATGTGTTACTTTTGTTGTAATTAAAAAAAACAAAACAAAGTCTCTTCTGCATCCCCTGTGGTGGGAAGCAGGTGGAGACAAAGCACATGGCTTACTCCAGGAATAGGCCCCATGTAGCACAGCAGCAGCTGCTTTCTTCCAGTTAACCCCAAGGTGTAGATCTGGGAGGGAGGAGAAAGTATGTCTTTGGCTTCAGCTCAAGTCCTATCCACCAACACAGGACATGAAAGAAGTGCCATATTTAAGATCAGGCAGTCGGCTTGCCCATTGATAAAGGAGATGTTATGCCATGGGGCGGGTAGGGGGAGTGGAATGAGCATGTTTACAAATGCAGAAGATCTCTGGTTAGACATTAAGTCTGAGTTATAAGCTGCTTTCATAGATAATCCTGCTCTGCTCTTGCACTCCCCCACCTCCACCCTCTGAACTCCTGACGCTCACTCCCCACTTAGAACTGACTCGAACAATTGCACCATGCCCGAGGAAGCCATCGGGGCCTCCTTCAGCCTACAGGCGAGTTTCTGACCCCCCTTTCATAACATCAGAATGTTCAGAGTTATCACAGATTATTGGTGGGGGGGCTTACTAAAATAAAAGTTAAATTATAATTAAAGGTCAAATTCTGGGCTTTTTCAAATTCCTTGATGACCATCAGGACAAAAAATTGTCTCACTGAAATAACTAGTCCATTTATTGATCTATCCTCAGCCTACCTCCAGATTATACAGCAAGCCAAAGGAAACCCACTGGGGAATATTTTCCAAGAAAGGGCCCACACAAAGGTAGAGAAATAACAAGTCACTGAATGGTAATCACTCTCTGTGTCATATATAGAAAATCACGTACCCAGGGCACCTGGGTGGCTTAGAGGGTTAAGCCTCTGCCTTCGCCTCAGGTCATGATCCCAGGGTCCTGGGATCGAGCCCCGCATCAGGTTCTCTGCTCAGCCAGGAGCCTACTACTTCCCCCTCTCTCTGCCTGCCTCTCTGCCTACTTGTGATATCTCTCTCTCTCTCTGTGTTAAATAAATAAATAAAATCTTAAAAAAAAGAACCACTTTGCTAACTTAAAAAAAAAAAGAAAATCACTTACCCATATCATCATCAAATATAGACTTAGCTTCCACCTTTTTTTTGGACTTCTCTTTTGGTTTTACAGTTAGGTCAGCAAAGATATCAATGTTATCATCAAACAACTTGGATTCAAATGTTCTTTCCTTGTCTCTTGTTTTTTGTGTGGGTTTGATTGCTTCTGTAGCAAATATATCATCCTTGTTGAGCCAAAAAAACAGATGAAACAATTTTAAATCAAGTTGCAGAAATGCAAACTGCCACCATATTCTGGGACAGCCAGGTGACCTATTCTCTCTGCTTAGAATGCCCTACTCCGTCCAGATTCCTGCCTGGCCTACCCTTGGTCTTTCTTCTAGTCCTAGCTCAAGTGCCAGCTCTGTAGAGAGGCTTTCTCTACCAATCCTACCTGAAGGAGTGGTTCCTGCCCCCATCCATTACTCTGTACCACTGCCTTGAGGTGTTTTCTTTATGGTACTCAACATTATCTGAAAATAGTTTATTTATATGTTGCTCTGTCTGTATCCAAAGCCTCTAACATACTGGGCCTAGCTCACTTTGTGCCTCCAGTACCTGGATGCTCAACAAACATGTGTCCAGAGAGTGGCACTGAAGGCTTTCCTGCCAGCACTAAGTCGTCAGCTTCAGCCAGGGCCCTGTTTCCCCAAGAACCACAGGCTAAACCCTTAAGCTGTACTGAAGCTGCTTTATGTATGTGTCACAGAGCGACAGGCCAAGGACACTGACTACAGCAACATGCTGGTAATAACTATACAAATGAAGATTTGTATCAGTAACTATGGCTGGCCAAGAACCACCCCCACGTGAAACAAAACAAAAAACGACTTCTGAGTAAATTTCAAAATTATTAATAAAAGGAGCTAACTTTACGTACTAAGTAGATAGCAAGCAGCAATGAAACAAGATTATTATAATGTATGGCTCAATGAGCCAATCCAGCATCGTTTTAATATAAAATCAGGCCCACAAAAGGTACTGTTATGTCCTGTTACCTCAAAAATATCTTGTGCTTTTGAGATGACATCCTGCTGACTGTTGGATTTTGACTCATTCTTCTTGGCTTTCTGATCTGTAAAGAGATCATCCTCATCTTCCAAGAGGGGGAAAGGATTCGTTTTCTTTGCTGGTTTTGGTTTAACAGACTGGAACAGATCATCATCACTGCCTGCCTCCCCTAGAGCAGGAAACATGGAGCTCTTTTCTTTACTTCCCCCTGGTGGGTTGGCCACGCCCTCTGCTGCCTTTGCCTTGGCTTTTCTTCTCCCAGTGGACTGAGATCCAGTACCCTTGGAGAAGATATCTCCAGAATCAAAAAGGTCATCCTCAAGAGGCTGACCCAGAGATTTCACCAAGGGGCTTCTGTCCACTTCAGACATAGGACCACCTGCCCAAGCTGGAGCAGCAGCAGCCACGACCTCATCAGAGCTGTCTTGTCCGCCAGTTGCCCTGGACTGTGGCTGAGGATCACCTGGAGAAATGTCTCCATCTGTGAAGTGTGCAATGGACCTTCTGGGGACACTCACATCCTCAGTCTCAGTGGATTCCTGGGCAGCCAACCTCCGAGCTGCACGGGTCTGTGGTCTACGCTTCCCTCTCACTTTGACCCGGCTCTGCAAGGGCAAAAAACCACATGTTGATCTAACGATTTAAAAAAAAAAAAAAAAAAAAAAAATCTCTCCCCTCATGCTGTCTCTCTCTCTATCTCAAATAAAATCTAAAAACAAATTCTTTAAAAAAAAAAAAAAAGCATTCAAAGCTAACATAACAAGTAATCAGTGACTCAAAATATTCTAAGATTGTCTGATCTACCTCAATCAAGATCTTATCTTATCTAAGACACAGAAGAGATTATTTCCTAAAGATTTCCAAAGACATTTAATGGCTGCTCCAAGATTGCATTACTCTGAATCTTTTAATGTTCCCCACTCTTGAGTCTTGGAGGGCAATATCAGTTGTTTCATACAAAAGGCTTCATTTGCTCCTGGAACCCTGCAGAGCAGGCATGTTGGTACACTTGTGTTCTATGCCCTAACTGGCCCTTACTCTGCCCTTGGCTTATATGTGGGTATCTTTCAAAACAAGAATCAGGGGGAATTCTAAGGGTAACCTTTATCAGGGGCTAGCCTAAAGCCAGGCTCCAAAACCAGGAAGATAAAAGACAATAAAGAAAGAGAGGCAATCTGAAGTGTTCTTTTCTTCAAGTCAACAAACACTAAATTCAAATGCTAAATATTTTATACAAAAAACCTGGTTTAGAAATCAGAACTTTTAAAATAACCACAAAATATGAGCTATTAATTAGCAATAATGCAGTATTTGTGATATTTTCCAAAATATACAATCACGTAGTTTTAAGAAGGTACAAGCTCCTTTGGCCAAAGTATTTGGTTGTGTGTGCCTATTTCAAGAAAATATCACAAACAGTCATAAAGAGTAGCCAATGTAAACTCATCCTTCCCCTCTCCAAAGGCTGACCAAAAAACAAAAGGAAGGATATTTTTTAAAAGGAAAACAGGTTTGGAAATACTTAAAATGAATATATTTGCCAGGGTTATCTGAGGTACTGTTGCTTACTCAGATCAGCCAAGATTTCCTAGAGAAGGAAAGCTGGATAGAAGAGAACCAACTAAAATGAAAGCAAAACCTCAAAGAGTTCAGTCTATCGAGCATACATCCACAGTCCTGTGGGCCAGGGTGACAGAACCATACCACTGGGAAATAAGTGCCCTGGGATCGCAGAGAAGGGAGCCCAGGACAAGAAGGCAGGAGGGGAAACATCATAGAAGCAGAGAAGTCTGAGCAGACTGTCCATGTGCAAGAGAGCATTCCTGACAGAGGAAGCAGCCCAAGCTGTTGGCAGCTGTTGGGAGTGTGTGTGTTCATGGAACGGTGCCTGGTTGGACTGGAGTTTAGGCTGACAGTGTGGTTGGTAAGCAAGTTGGAAGCTTTGCTTAGCATGTTTGTAAAAGGCTTTAACACCAAACCAAGGAGCTTGAATGTCCTCCTCCCCTCAGCACAGAGGCCAGAAAAAGGAGGGACGTGCTCTGCTCTGTGATTAAAAGACCTCCAGGGAGCAATGAAGGAGAGCCTGGAGGAAGTGGGACTTCATGTGGCTACTGAGCAGAATATACATTTAACAAACAGAGGCAGAGGAAGGCAGAATTAGGAAGGCGTAAGGGAGATGGAAAGACTGAAGGAAGGAAGATGTGTCTCCTTCATCTGGGGAATGGGAGGCAGCCTATGATGTGTAACTGATGGACTAGAAAGAAATATACAAGTTATTCGGGCTTAAAAAAAAAAAAAGGCAAGTGAGCAAGCAAGCAAAGCAAAGGTGGTTTCATCACCTTGTTTGCACTGTGTAATGTGTCTGCCTGAGCTGGAAGGTCGAAACTCACGCCGGCCTCCCCACTACTGAGAAGAGTGGGCGTACGTTCCAGATTGTGGGTCCTCTCAGGCTCAGATGAAGGAAAAGCCAGTTCTGGCGAAACGGGCTTTATTCCAGAGATCTGGGGAACCGCTGCAGGCAGCAAGGCTGCTGGGTTAATCGCTAAATTGGCCTAAAAAAGAAAAAATGAAATTTACTCTGTATGTTTTCTTAAACGCAGCAGTCTATTATCACTACTGTGACACATGACAAGAGACATGGTATATGTAATGTATAATGTGATAAGAGAAAGAAAAATGCAGGGAGGTCTCCTGATCTAGACTTAGAATTAAAACAGAGTAAGATTATATACCTGTGCCCACCACTTGGACCAAAGAAAAGATGTTACAGATGCAGCACACAAGAAGCAACAACTAGAGGATGGGAAAGAAGTAGGAAAATGCCAGGCAGCAGCTGACAAAAGTAAATATCCAAAAAAGTTTATAGATGCCACAAGGCAGGCAGTGCAGATTCCAGACATATTATAATTACTTGTATTTTCCAGATCCGAGGGGATGGCTCTTTGGTTTTAAATGGAGCGGGACCTGGTGAGTCCTGTGTGAAATTACATTCAGTTAAAAATCCATTGGGGAGATAGAAAAAAAAGGGTCTCTTGGATTATACTCATGCCCATTAAATTTGATGGAGCAAAGCTGTCCCTTTCTGTAATTCTATAATGGGAAAGGCATTCAAATCTCTCCTGGGGCCTTGAAACCTTTCACTAACATTATTTCACTTCTGCCTCCTCATCCGTTGTGTAGGTGCAATGCTGTCAGACCATATAGGAAGTAAAGGCCCACAAAGATCATGGATTAAGATTCCTAAGAATCACAGTGTATCCGAGCACCAAAACCTGACCAGTTGGCTAAATTACCATGCTGGTTCCCCCACACAGCAAATACCACAGGGCACACCAAAATTCATACACAACCTAATGCACTGAGGTTCTAGAAGCAAGGGAAGCTGAAATTTGGGGCACGTCAATGCAAACGTGTTCTCCCTAGTGCCTAATGTTCACAGCTCAGGACACTGAAGCCTCAGGGAAATATCCAGAGACAGCTGTAAGCCAGAACCAGATCTCACTCCCCGGTTCTGGTCTGTTTCCAGAACAAGCTCCAGAGAGAAGAGGACTGAGGGCAGAGACCTATCAGCAGTAACCTCAGGAGAGGTAACCAAGAAAATGGGGTAACCAAGGAATACTGGTTACAATTTACATTTAATTGTTTATAATTTATATTTAATTCTAATGTAATTCTACTCCACCATAGCCCAAAGGGAGAAATTGGGGTTCTAACAGGAAAAATATTCTTCACCCTAGATCAACTCTATTTTGGAACTGAATTTCAAAGTTCTTTAAAAACAGTAATCATTAAGTATAGCTTCGTGGAACTGGGCTGTAGACGGAGAAGAGACGCAGTAGGGAGGCGTGTTTTTAAAACAAACACACACACACAGGAGGGGCGCCTGGCTGGCTCAGTCAGTCTTATAGCATGAAATTCTTGATCTCTGGGTTATGAGTTCAAGGGCCATACTGAGTGTAGAAATTCTTGATCTCCAGGTTATGAGTTCAAGGGCCATACTGGGTGTAGAGCTTTATTTTTTAAAAAATGTTTAAATTGTGAATTAAAAAAATTTTTTTAATTTAAAATACACACACACACACACACACACGCACGCACGCACGCCCAGTTAAGAAAGAGAGGCAGTCCTACTTGCTGTTTCCTCCCTAATCAAGAGAACTCTGAACAGCCTCGGGTCTGTGCAATGGAGTACCTCAGTCCAGATACGCAAATGAGAGCTGAAAGTCCTTATAAGCATATCTCACCTGAGGTGTTTCTGGTTTCAATGTACTTTTTTCTTTGATACCCTGAGTGGATTCAGGATGTTTCTGGTTCTTGAAAGAGGATACCGAGTGGTCTTTTTTCACTACTCTCTTCTTTTCTGGTATCTTCAAAAGAAAAAGAATACCAAATACCTATCATGTATCTTAGAAATTTTAAAGTAAAGTCATAACTCATAAAAGTAATCTGGCTTTTGAGTTTTGAGTCATTTCTCAAATGAGGGTTGAAGACAAAGGTAGCATTTCAGAAATGGCATTCTAAAGCCTGTGACCTTCTCAGGAGTCTTCACTATGCCAACAGAAAATAGAGAGTACCCAGGGATGCCTGGGTGGCTCAGTCAGTTAAGTGTCTGCTTTTGGCTCGGGTCACAATGTCAGGGTCCTCAGCTAGAGCCCCGTGTTCAATGGCGAGGCTGCTTCTCCTGCTCCCTTCACCCCTCCCCTGCCGCTCATGCGCACTCTCTCTCTCTCAAATAAATAAATAAATACATTTTTTTTAATTAAAAAAAAAAAAAGAGTATCTAACAAAATCTACTGGGGTGGGGAAAAATGACACAAACAGGTAAACACTCAGATTTAAAGCTTTGCACCTGAAAAGCTAGAATATTTAGTCACCACGTTGCATGCACTGGTCTTTCAACAAACAACCTAAAAGTCAAACAAATCTGGGAACACCTGGGTGGCTCTGTCGGTTAAGAGTCCGACTCTTAAGTTCGGCTCAGGTCAAGATCTCAGGGCTATGAGTTCAAGCACCATGTCAGGGATCCTTGCTGAGCACTGAGACTGCTTAAGATTTTCTCTCTCCCTTTGCCTCTGCCTCTCCCTCCCTGTGCTCTCACACTCCCTCAAAAAATAAAAAAAATCTTAAAAAAAAAAAAAAAAATCAAACAGGGACACCTGGGTTGCTCAGTCAGTTAAGCATCTGCCTTCAGCTCAGGTCATGATCCCAGGGTCCTGGGATCAAGTCCCAAGTTGGGCTTCCTGATCAACAAGAAACCTGTTTCTCCCTTTGCCTCCCGCTGCTTGTACTCTCTCTCTCTCCCTCTCCCTTTTCCTCTCTCTCTCTGCCAAATAAATAAATAAAATATTTAAAAGTAAATCAAATCTGTAATGCAGTAAGAACCTGGGTTGGTTAACACTCTAATGTCAGTTAGGAAACATTAGACGGGGACACCACAAGCACTGTCATCAGCATGCTATTTGCCATTCTTTTACTAGTAAGCACCACAATTCTCTGTGTATTTTCCCTACTCTTTTTTCTAAAGATTTTTTTTTTATTTATTTGGGACAGTGGGGGAAGAGAAAGAGAGAGCACAAGGGCGGAGTGGGAGGGGTTGAGGGAGAAGCAGACTCCCAACTGAGCAAGGAGCCCGACATGGGGCTTGATCCCAGGGTCCTGGGGTCATGACACTTAACTAAGTGAGCCACATAAGCACCCCCATGTTTTCCTTACTCCTATAAATATATGTTAACTTCCTTCCCAGAACCCTTCCCCCACACCCTAGTATTGAAAATAAAAGGCTTATACCAAAGACCGTGACTTGACAGGGCTGAAAAGATCATCATCATCATCATCCCCAAACAGGCTCCCAACACTTGGCTCCAATAACTGGAATAGACAAAATTCTAATTCAATATTCATAACAAAAGCCATTTACAAAGAAAATTAGGTAAGCTACTGACACGGTATCTAATACAATAACAGCATCATGATGTGAAGAACCTTTTGAAACTGACCCTGGTTTTCTTGGTGCCAGAGAAAAGGTCAACATCGGGGTCATTGTCCTTCTGGAGCTTGTGACTAAAAAGGAGCTCTTCATCCTGAAAGACACCTGTGCTCTTTGGGCGGGCATCAGGATCAGGACTCTGGAAAAAAGAGGGATGTTCTAAGGATTTATGCCAAGGAAATCGCAGCTGCAAATATGGAAATACAAACATATTCCCTGAAGCTATTTACACATGGTTAAGGGCTGGGTACAGCCCAAGTGGCAATCGAAAAGGGAAGGACACATTCATGTAACAGAAGCTACCAAAAACAGTGGAAAATCTATTTGTAAATACAGATCATATATATACAATCTGGAAAGATCACCTTCCACAGCCTGTGTGTAATAAATGTCTTAACTTTTTATTCAAAAAACAATCCATTAGTTCCCAAAACAAGAAACATTTTAAGGTTGAAAACATACAAAAATCAATAAGTGCCCTCCATCTCATTCACAAAGGGACGAAGAGAACTCAGCTGACTTAATACCAGAACTACAGAGTGGTCAAGCACATATCCCTAATCTATCAGCATCCGACCCCAACCTTCCCCTATGCCCATTCACCTTCCACCCCACCATCTTCGGATTCCAAACAAGTTCTTTTTATTTGGTAGAGTATCGGACATTTCAAAGTTATTATTCACATTACTTGTTTTGACACTCTAATACCCCCGACTTGACATTCTAAAATACTCCCGTAGTTTTTTTTTAACGTTAGATAGAAGCTACCATAACAGAGCAGTGGAAGGCAGAGTCCCAAGTCCTTGAGGGGAATGACAGAGACAAGAGCAGGAGGCAAGAGCGATATAAATAAACACGACAGCCTGACCTTGTGACTTCCAAGACCTTGGGGCTGGCAGACCAAAGAGCCAAAACTATGGAACACAAGCTCTCCTCTCTCATCTCTGCCCCACGGTAATCCCTAGGCCCATTATAATGCATTTGCATTGAAGGTACCCCCACCACCACCACCAAAACCCAAGGAAAAAGGCTGCCAAGACCTTTGGGTAACAAACCTCGCCATGTCAAGAACTCCCCCTCCCAACCTGTGGGAGGAGCTTCCCAAAAGACTGGAAGCAGCCTCCATTACAGACCACCCCACCTCTCAGCCCAGAGAGACCCACAAATAACCAATTCCAAAACAACCACTCTCCCACCATGAGAGTGTACTTTCGCTTTAATAAACTGCTGTGGTTACTACTTTCCTTCTGGCTGTCTTCATTCCGTTGGCAATCCTCATGGAAAGCTCCTAAGGAATCCAAGGACTGAGACCTTCTTTCACACAATATAGACTTTCTTGCCCATAACATTTAGTATCACAACCACAGAGTAAACAAAAAAACTCACAACTGAGGAGAGGTGTCACATTAAAAATTAACTAATTATTATTACTGATTATACATAAAACCCCAGTGTAACACAGTAACTAAGTTTCACAACCATGAAATCTATACAAAATCACACAGTAAAAGAAATAAAATATATTTGAAAAAAAGAATATAGCAAATAATTCATATTCACTATGCGTAGCTCCCATTTATAAGCAGGGATATACTACCGGTATAATAAAAAATAAAACATTTTTTATAGAAATCAACATGGACCATGTCCTCAGTTTGGTTTACAAAAAAGCACTGGCAATATGCCACCTTACAGGTTTTTTTTCAACATCCCTACTGAGATAAAATTCACATTCTATAAAATTCACCTAGAGTATGATTCTGTGATTCTTAGTATATTCACAGAGTTATGCAAACACCACCACTGTGCAGAAGTTTAGAACACTCCCATCAACCCAAAAGAAACCCCAGTCCCTCTCCCTTCTCATCTACCCCACTCCCCCAGACCCAACCAACCACTCATCTACTTTCTAGCTCTATGGATTGGTCAAATCAAGACATTTCAAATAAATGGGATCATAAAGTTCGTAGTCTTTCGTCACCGGCTTCCTTCTTTCAGAATGTTTTCAAGGCTCATCCACGTTGTAGCACGAATCAATAACCCATTCTTTTTACTGTCAAATAATATTCCATTTTGAATAGATACGTTACACTGTTTACCCATTCATCAGCTGATGGATTTTTGAGTTCTCTCCATCTTTGGACTATAATAAATAATGCTGCTGGGAACATTACATTCTAGTTTTGTGTGACTGTATGTTTTCATAACTCTTAGATACATACCTAGGGGTGGAATTGCTAGGTCTCGGTGGTGACTCATGTTTACCAATTTCAGGAACTACGCAATTTTCTTCAGAAGTGGCTGCACTAACTTATACTCCCAATAACAACACAGGAGGTTCCAGTTTCCCTGCACCCTCACCAACACTGGGCTACTACAGAAAAAGTCAACAAGCATTGGTGGAGACGTAGAGAAAACAGAACCCTCAATTCTTCAGTAATTCACATGACAGAATGGACACCATAAAATGAGATTCTTTTATCCTTTCAAAAACCTGAAATTAATAACTTGACTGATTTTTGCTCACCTTTCCAACTTCTTTCTTTGGAGCTTGGATACTGTTTTGATCTTCTGTTTTATCCTCTTCCTCATCAAACAAACTAAGAACAGTTTTGGTTCTACCTTTGGTTCCTTTCTCCACGGGGGATGATGAAGAAAATAAATCGGAATGCTTGACTGCTTCCTGAGCAGATACAGTCAAAGGGCCTCCCTGAAAAATGGAAACAACAAAAAAATTAAAAAACACGGAGAAATACAAGCCCCACTGTGGGATGCCCCCCCCACAACTCCTCAAAAATTCGGTAACGGGGGGCGCCTGGGTGGCTCAGTGGGTTAAAGCCTCTGCCTTCGGCTCAGGTCATGATTCCAGGGTCCTGGGATGGAGCCCCACATCGGGCTCTCTGCTCAGCGGGGAGACTGCTTCCTCCTCTCTCTCTCTGCCTGCCTCTCTGCCTACTTGTGATCTCTGTCAAATAAATAAATAAAATCTTTAAAAAAAAAAAAAATTCGGTAACGGCAACATCTGCATGTTTCCAGGTGCTGTGGCTAATCACATCTACTCCAAAGTATCAAAATACCGAGGCCAGCTCTCCACTGACTGCTTCAACAGACTCCTGTGCAGGTCGTTCACGGCCAAAGATAATTTCCCCAACTAGTTTAAAGTCATGGCTCCCTTCCTCCTACCAAGAGATTTATGTATCAGTTATAACCCTGATCCACACAGGTTGCTCATGAGCTATCAGCTTAGTCGTAGAGAAAACACAAATGCCAATCACCAGGAGTGGATCATGTATTTCCTAGTATTCCATTAATACTTCAGACCCAAGGAAAAACCTTACTGACAAAATCAGACGCTTAAACTATGGAGGACCCACACCACATTATACAATTAGATGAATCACTAAAATAGCCTAAAATGTAGCATTTATTTGTTCAACAAGTTCCACATTTCAAGTAAGAGACCACTGATTCTAAGAACCACTATTACTGTATGAACCACTAAGAAAAAAACAACTCCCAATTGAACATGCCACTGATTGTGAAGCATATCCTAATATCTATCTGAGTGATTAAATTGCGGAAAATACGCTTCTCTGAAGAAACAGGTAATTTCAAAGTGCCTGCTAGGTGGGAGGTAATCTGCTAAGGACTACAGATGTCACAGTGAGCCAAAGAAACCTGGCCCCGGTCCTCAAGAAGCATGTACTTGAGCCAGAGCCGGCAGTGCAACAAGCAACTAGACCTCCAGCTGACTGGGATAACTCAGGGGGCTACAGGAGCACAGAAAATGTCCACACAGAAACTACAGGTAGGGAATGTCCCACAATGTTTCAGGTACAAATAAAATATTTGTATCATTACAGCTCTAAGGGCCTCAACAGGAAAAATATATGTGATATTCTTCACATAGGCCCTGAAAAAGAGATTAGATGTGAACAGCTGAACATGCAGAGAACTAGAAAAGTTAGAGGAAAATAAGAAAAAGTAGGGGCATCTGCATGGCTCAGTCGGTTAAGCATCTGCCTTCAGCTCAGGTCATGGTCCCAAACCCCTGGCATCAATCCCCACATTGGGTTCCCTGCTCGGCAGGGAGTCTGCTTCTCCCTCTCCCGCTCATTCTCTTTCTCTCTCAAATAAATAAATAAATAAATAATCTTAAAAAAGAAAAAAAGAGAGAGAGAAAAGAAAATAAATAAAAAGAAAGAGAAAAGGTATACAGACACTGAAGGCCATTAGTAACCCCCAGTGGTGCAGCCAGCAACCTTGTCCACAGGCTCCTGATGACAGACCACCCAGGAGAAGTCAGCAAACATTTTGGAAGACAAGAGATTTCACTTTACTCTCTAATTAACAGCCAACATCAACTAATGCAAGAACAGGAAATTTAGATCTTCTTAAGACGGTCATTTTAATTGAAGTACAGGTAGAAGCAGAAGAGAACTTGGTGTGGGGGTGGGGGGACAGAAACGCTACAAAAGACATATGACCCAGAGCAGACATGCAGAGAAAACCGAAATGAAAAGCAAGCTGTGGGAGAACACCTTGGTGAGAGAAAGGCAAAACTGACATGGACACAAGATGTGTCCATGTGTCTCTTTGTAGAGAGTGTAAAATGGGAGCAAGGTACAGCACTGTGTGCACCTGCGCCTACGAAAGAGACTGAGCAGCAAGAACAATGGTGAAGATTTCCCTCAATGGTGGCACCAGATTTTCTTCTTCAGGCTTTGCAGTTTTTTCAAAATTTTCAACAAATTTGCCATCTGTTTTCTGTGGTAGAAAACGGTAAGGGTGTGTGTGTATGTGTGTGTGTGTGTATTAGTTACAAGACACAAGAAACAAACACAACAGAATGGACACGCCCAAAAAAGGCTACCTTCTCTGACTCCTCCACCACGAGAGCGGGCCCCAGTTCGGACGGCTCTTTGGCGCCCTCAACCTTCCTATCCACAGGTTTCACTCCGAATGGTGCCTCCTTCTCTTCTTCATCACTGAACAGCAAAGGTGGTACCTCAGGGACGGGCTCTTTTTTCTAGCAAAAGAAAAGTAGATGACATCCTTAAAAACAAAAGTGTGCTTAACCAGTGTGACAACCTAAAGAACAAGGTGAAACCACAGTCCTCGAGTGAGCGAAACGTGACGGCAGGAGAGAAAGGGCATGACAGTGAAGGACGCACAAACAGGGCGAAGGAAAAAACACCACCCCAGACACAATGCTTCATACCTTTGGCTACAACACGCACACCTGTCTCCACGTGTCCATCCCCTTCACAGACACTGCTATCACCTAGACCCTAACCTCTGCCACCCAGACAGCTACTAGTCTCCTGCTTCCCTCCTCCCTTTCCAGCTCAGTGACATCATCCAGAGGGCTCTGCTAAAATAAAATGCCCCCCAGATTACTTCATCTCCCACCCCATGCCTGCTCTATTTGTGTTAAGCAAATGCTAAACAGGATAATCAACTGACACTTCATTTTCTCCCTTTATCCATCTTTGCCCTATCAACCCTCACTACTCCCTACACCTACCATAAACTTTCACACTTCCGTGCTTGCTCCTCACTGGAGAAGCAAACCCTCATCTTTCAAGCGCAGCCCAGCTCAAGGTCACCCGTGAAGGTTTCCCGGTTCTCTTTCTACCTAGTAAGTATCGCTGCTATGCTGGTAAGATTATCCCTCTTCCGAGCCTTTACTTCACTTGCTTCCTAGTGTACATTAATAGCAATCATACATCTGTCCGTTCACTGAAAGGATCATATATCGCCACAGCCAGTCATGGTGTCTTATACCAAGCAGGTGGTCAACACAAGTTTGCAAGCACTTTGTCTCATCTCCCCTCTGTTGCTTACGTGGGAGGCAGGAAATTCAGAGATTAGAAAACTGAGGTTATGTGCCTTGTCTAGAATTACTGGCATCCTTCAGGAAAAGGATTGATCAAAATTCTTGAGGAAAAAAACTGTAACTCTGTCATATCAGCTAGAGTAGGTGTTATGAGGAAGTACGCTCCGAAGCAGTATCTAAATCAAGTCAGGAAGACAGATTTGGGAAATCAAAGAACCCTACTAACTATGAGAGAAAAAATTACAAAGGAAGTAAAAATAGGGTAAGATGATTGAGTATTGTTAAGAAGAGGTCCTTAAAACGTATAATCATTTGAACCTGAAATAAAAGACTGGAAATCCAAAGAAACAGTTTCAGAAGAGATCCGGCAATACTGAATTAAAGGAAGAAACTTTTGTGGAATGCGCTGGTCTCGCTGAGAACTACATACTACTTCAATGCAAAAGTCAGTCTGGGTAAGAAACAAGATTTCAATACGGTCTCTTAAATCAAGAAACCAAACTTTTGGTTGTAAATGTTTCTAAAGATAAGCTGTATTTATCTTGATCATGAAATTAATTTCACTGATAGGTTGATAACTGAGTCACATCTAACTTTAAAATATTCTAAGATCTCTGAACAAGAACAAAAAATCTTTTCTATACTGTTCTCCAGAGGCGTTTATATTTCACAAACGGTACAATTCTGTGTGCAGTTTGTTCAGCTACTTAAGATGCTGATCTCTGACTTTTGTCTCATTTAATAATCACTATTACTACAGGTAGAAAGAAGTTTTCTATTTCCAGAACCTTTAGTATTTATTAAATTATTGCTCATTTATCCAGAGTAGAAGTTTTTATTTATAATCTACAGAAGAAAACCACTCAGATCTGACTCTTTTAACCACCTGATGTCTTCTTTAGGGAGATCCAAGGATGGGTGATTCAAGGCGAAGAGGACAAGAACCTCAGAAGTAGCAGCAGGGAAGGCAGCACGCTCCTCCCCACGCTGAAAGCTTCTGGTACAATTCCACTTACTGGGAATGTGGTGGAAAAAAAAAAAATTCCTAAATCATCAATTGACATGTGTCCGGTCTGGCAAGTTTTCACAGGACAAGTTAATGTTTGTCCTATGTCTGAAAATATGAAGACTATTTCCAGATCGAGGAGAAAATAAGGACCCCTGGAGTATTGTGAGACAGGGTGAGTCACCTAGAGCACATGGCAAGTGAGGGTGGAAAAGAGGAGTGCCTCTTGAATAAGATTACAGGCGGCATGGGAGGCTCAGCTGAAGTATTTGTGACAAGGACAAGAGAGGCCTGGGTTGTATTTACGAACAGAACCAGGGCAACGGCAAGGAGAGCAGAGGAAGAAAGGAAGAAGCAATCACGGAGAAGTCAGATATAAAATTATCTCAAGTCAAGGCTAAATATGATAAGGCAGTAAGAAACATCCCTAATAAACTAGAAGGAAACAGTGACGGTTACTCCATCTAAGCCAAAGTCAGTCACACATGTCCCAATACAGTTACAGGGAATACCGAGAGTGGGGAAAAAGAACAAGCTCAAGCTTATGAAAATGAAAAACATTCTGCAGGATGAGAAAAAAGATGCATAAAAATGTATAACATGATCTCACTTAAATAAAACAGACATGGGGTGCCAGGGAGCAGGCCTGAAAGAGCTGACAACACATAGTTACTGATGACTCCTCCGGGAGGAGAGTAAGGACTTTGCATTCTCTATGCACTTTCTAAACCTTTTTAAAGGATGAACCTGGGAAGCGGCCCAGACGCTCTACCTTCTTCTCTGTCATATGGGTCTTTTTGCCTCTATCACATACCAAATCTGAAGGGCCTGAAGTTGGGACTGAAGGCCTGATGGCAGGCTGTGACGTGACTTGATTCTTGGCCTTTTAGGCTAACAGAGCCAGATGAAGGTTATCTCCATGCAGTCTACCCTAAAAAGTTTTACGCTCCCCTTTGGGGCTGTTAGCAATTGCCAGCTGGTAGTAAACCAGCGCTTGGCCTCACTTTGTTCTATGTGCACACGCTCACATATACCCACTAAGGGAAGGAGATGGGGAGAGATGAACGGCAGGCCAGAGCAGGATTCCAGTACGCCTGGGTTCCCTGAACTATTATCATAATCCCACCTTCCTCTCGTTCCTTAATACTCCTTTTTGATGTAACTATCATCATGACTGGCTAAATTTTTTAGCTTAGGTGACTGTGGTAGTGACATCACGTAGATGTAGTTACCAGAATCATTTACACTGGATAGCCACCGATTGACTTTTTTCTTATCACATCCTTTTAACTACAAAAAAAATTTTTTTTTTTACTCTCTTTAAAAAACATAAAATTGACCATCTTAACCATGTATATGGTTCAGTAGTGCTAAGAATATTTACACTGTTAGGCAACCAACCTCCAGAATTTTTCCATCTTGCAAAACTGAAACTCTGTACTCATTAAAAGACTCCCCATTTCCCTCTTCCTCCAGCCCCTAGAAACCACAATTCTACTTTCGGTTTCTTGAAAGTTGACTCCTCCAGGTACCTCGTCTAAGTGGAATCATATACTATATTTTTCTGACTGCCTTATTTCACTCAGTGTGAAGTCCTCAAGGTCCATCCATGCTGTAGTACATGCCAGAATTTCCTTCCCTTTCCCTGACTGGCTACTGACAGTAGTAAAAAGTGTTAGTACTTGAAATGTGCTCCTAAAAGGAATAAGATGTGCCTTTCTGGCCTGGTCTAACGTTAGCAGGATTCCACACGGCTGCGGCTGAGCCTGGCGACCCCCACCAGGACTGCAGCAGCGCTCTCCCCTGAGACTCCAGATCCCTACCCCTGATGCTGAAGGGGGTGCACGACATGGAGGAAACCTTTCCTCCACGCTTTGTGCTTATGTTTCATCTATAAAATACCACTAATAGAAGACCTCTTTCTAAAACTAGGCAAATGGGATTTTCCATTAGACTCAGCCTCCAAGATCGGTTTTAGGGGCTGCTGATTCAGGGAAGTATCACTCTTCATGTGACATCGCCTCAAGGGTATTTCCTGGACCTAGGAAGCTACGAATACCGTTGTTGTAGGAGGAACAGATGCAGGAGGAGAGCCAAAGAGAGAGCTTCCACTGTCAGCATCATCTTCAAAGAGGAGTGACACTCTCTGGGTCTTCTTTTGGCTGTACAATCAAACAAAAGGTCAAATAAGCCAAACGTGATTAAAAAATACATACAGTATTCCCTCTAGGCCATACTCATAGGAACCCCCCTACAACTAAAACACCCAAGTCATCGCTGACCTTACATAATTAAAAAAGAAACCAGAAAAACCTTTAAAATGGGTGCAATTTGTGTCTAACATATATCATCAGCCTCTGGCTCTCACCCATATGTAGAAGTTTGAGGGCCTCTTCATCTTTCCCTTTGACTCACTATAGGTGTACTAGTAGTTAGCTTGGCCAAGTATTTAAAAGCATGTTTGGTGATGCTGGGAAGAAAGGTAGGGTTGGAGTAAAAATGGTGTAAAGATTTTAATTATTAGATTTTAAAGCAACTGCTAGCTTTCTAGAATTCTTGAGAAGTACAGAAACTAGAGATCTCTAGCATCTGTTTTCAATAAAAAATATACTGGAGAGGGGAAGGGGGTACCTGGCTGGCTAAGTTGGTAGAGCATGCAACCCTTGCTCCTAGGGTCATGTGTTCAAGCCCCATGTTGAGTGTGGAGCCTACTTTAAAACAAAAAAGCAGAATGAAGTTAAAATATTAGAAAAAAAAGGGAGAGGAGGCTGGGGGAGCGCACGCCTGGGTGGCTCAGTCAGTCAAGGATCTGCCTTCAGTTCGCGTCGTGACCCCAGGTTCCTAGGATCAAGTACTATGTCGGGCTCTCTGCTCAGCAGGAGTCTGCATCTCCCTCTCACTCTCCTTGTATGCTCTCTCTCTCTCTAATAAATAAATAAAACATCTTTAAAAAAAAGGAAAGAAGGAGTAAAAACATACTGGGCTCTTTCAGCCACAGCTCTCCTCACCACCTTCCTCTAGCCTATCTTTACCTACCTCGTCGCCTAGGATTCTGCCCTGGCCCCTACAGAGAAGGTGACCAGTAAACACCTGCCAGAACAAATACTGGTCAGGACTTTTAATGGACAGGAATACAACAGTGGAGAATCACACGGAGGCTTAGCACTAGATGTGGGGAATCCAGAACAGAAAATGAACTGAAAGGTCAAGTTCCAGTTTTCACTATGTGATAAAGAGTCATCCAATTAGCACACTACACAATTACCAATGTAACAAAAACTTTAAATTCAATTTTAGGGGCACCTGTGGCTCAACTGTTAAGCATCTTCCTTCGGCTCAGGTCATAATCCCAGGGTGCTGGGATCGAGCCCTGCATTGGGCTCCCTGCTCAGTGAGAAGTGCTTCCCCCTCTCCCACTCCCCCTGCTTGTGTTCACTTTCTCACGGTTTCTCTCTGTCAAATAAATAAATCTTTTTTTAAATAAAAATAAAACAAATTCAATTTTAGCTAAGTAAAAATGATACTAACATCATTTCAGTAAATTGTTCACCATCTACATCTACATACATTAGGACATAATTAATATATATACACAAGTATACATATCAAAAATCTTTTTCGTATGTTTAATTACTAGCAAGGCACAGTCTATGTAGCTTATTCATTAGTTTAATATTGACTTCTGCCTATCTTAAAAAAATTTTTAAAAACCTAAGCATCACAGACTAGAGAACACAAGTAACCAAACCCTTGAGTGTATGTAGTTAGACATATATACCGAAGAAGGTTAAACATTAAGGCTGTACCTTGAAGAAGTTATAAAAGCAAAAAGCCATAGTACGGTAGTATTTAACAAGCCTTTATGGATATATACCACTAAAAATTTACACAAATTATAACCAAAATATTTCACTACTTGGTGATGAGTGATCACAAAATATTTACAACTATGTCGGATGCCAGAATACCAGAAACCTCATTAAGCTGCTACAGCAGGAAAACACCTTAGGCATGATTTTCTGAACAATTTCTAAAAACAAAACAGAACACCAAACTAACCCACAAAAAGTACATGATGACAGATTCTGAAGGTAAGATACAGAAAATGAGTTAGCTCTCTGGACAGAGCTACAACAGAAAACAAAAGACTCAGCAACTACTGGTTAAATTGGGGCCTTCCATGGAGCTCTGTCCTCAGAAGAAAAATATGCTGCTCAGCGAACTAGGGTATTTCTCACTGTAAATAACAGGTTGCGTATTTTGATTTATTTGAAAGGTGCAGACATCAGTAAACATGAAGATAACCAGAGCCGATGGCCTAAAACAGGACATTTCTGAGAATGACAGGGAAATTAACAACAATCATGCTGGAATGATGGGCACAAACCGGGGCTGTCCCGACAAGCCAGGACGTGTGAGTGCCCTGCTCACAAGGCAGTATTTCACAACTTGTTAGAGTCACAGCTCTTCGTTTTTTCAGAAGGGTTTTGAGATATAATTTACATGCCATAAAATTTACCCTTTTATAATATAGTATGAAATTCACTGGTTTTTAGTACAGAGTTGTATAACTAACACCACCATCTAACTTCACAATATTTCCATCAACCCAGAATGAAACCCACCTGTTAATAATCACTTCCAATTCTCCTTGCACCTCAGTCCCAGGCAAACACTAATTTACTTTCTGTCTCTATAGATTTATCTCTTTGGGATTATTATACACAAATGGAACCATACATGTGGTCGGTCCTGTGACTGGCTGCTTTCAATTAACACAATATTTAAGGTTCATCCATGCTGTAGCATGTATCAATATTTTATTCCTTGTTATTGCTGAGTTAAGAGTCCACTGTATGGATATAACACATTTTCTTTATCCTATCATCTATTGATAAAATGTTTGGCTTGTTTCCACTTTTTGGCTACTATGAATAAGGCTGTAACAAACACTCACATACAAGTTTTTGGCTGGAGGTATTTTCATTTCCCTTGAGCATCTACCTAAGAGTGAAATGTAAGTCCTATGGTAACCACATGTAACTTTTTAAGGAACTGCTGGACTGTTTTCTAAAGTGAAACCATCTGACATTGCCACCAGCATTGTGGGAGGGCAACAATTCTTCCACATGCTCCCCTACACTTGCTACTCCCTGTGAAAGCAGCATGGTACACCGCCAACAGGGCCCGTGTGCAGTCTACAAAATATTCCACGGGCTTTAGTCCAAGTATCCACGTGGAGAGCAGCCAGAGCTGTGAAGAATCACCAGCCACTGGACTGACACCAGCCACTGGGCTGACACTGCACAGCTCTGCAGAGAACCAACCTTCAAACAATGTTTTTCAATGCTTAGTAGATTTTCATTCAAATGGGAAACTTAAGTACTCAGACCAAACTTTACTTTCTATAGGGTATCCCAGAAGAAAACAAAAAAGATAAACTGCACTTGAATCCCTAGCAAAGAAAAATAATGTTTAGGGGTTAAAAAAATAATAAGTAGAAGAAATTAGATAAATCCACTATGAAAAACATTTCCCAGCAATGAGGAGAAAATACCCTACACGTGAAAATCAAAGATGTTCTCCCTTGTATGACTACTAAGTAATGAATGATAATCACGGCACCCCAAGTAACTGACATCTTGTGAATCAAATACCTTTATACTTATTACCACAGACATTGGATAAACAATTTCTTACAATGACTATCTCACCTGTCCTTAGCAACAGCAAAGAGATCATCTTCATCATCCTCGTCAAAGAGACTGGTCTTTTTCACAGCCTTGGCCTCCTGCTCCTGAGTGGCACCAGAGTCCCGAAGTTTAGACCTGTTGTCAGATGCTGAGTTTGTCTGTGAATCAGCAATATTCCACTGGTCCTTAAAATATAAAATATATATTAAAATCCTGTGGCAATTCAGACTAAGGAACCTGGAAGTAAAATAAAACTTACATTCATTAAACTAAATTGTATTTAAACTAACTATTAAACTAAGTATATCATTCTTTTTTTTTTTTTAAAGATTTTATTTATTTATTTGACAGAGAGAGATCACAGTAGACAGAGAGGCAGGCAGAGAGAGAGGGAGGCAGGCAGAGAGAGAGAGAAGCAGTCTCCCCAGCCGAGCAGAGAGCCCGATGCGGGACTCAATCCCAGGACCCCGAGGATCATGACCTGAGCCGAAGGCAGCGGCTTAACCCACTGAGCCACCCAGGCGCCCTTAAGTATATCATTCTTGAAGAAAGTTCACATCTGGGGCTTTTCTTTGAACTCAAGTCTAGACATCTGGGTTCTTTATCCTCCAGTTCTGACCTTATGCCTTCCTCTATCACCACATGTTTCTTCCCTCTATGGTTTTGTTCTGGGTTAGGACAGGGGAAGTTGTCTACCTTAGCAGATTCAAACTTATGTATAGAGGGGGATGAGAAGAAAGAGGAATATTAAAAAAAAAAAAAATCGAGAACACGCAACTTTTGAGGAAAATGATACTTTAAAGATCTTAAAGCAGACTGGAAAAAAATGTATGAAAAGCTCACACAATGCACATCTAAACAAGACACAATGAAAGTGCTAGTGGGAGACCTGGATGGCTCAGTTAAGTCTTCAGGCTCGGGTCATGACCCCAGGGTCCTGGAATGGAGCCCTGCGTGCATGGGGCTCCCTGCTCAGTGGGGAGCCTGCTTCTCTGTCTGCCTCTGCTGCTCCCCTTGCTTGTGCTTGCTTGCTCTCTCTCTGTCAAATAAATTAATTCTTAAAAAGCAAAAAAGGAAGAAAGCTGCTAGTGACCCTTTCACCACAAAAGCCTAAATCTTAGACCTTTAGAAAACATTAAGGGAATCCCATCTGGCTATGGTCTCAAACACAGGAATTCCTGAACACTTCCTTAAGTGGTCCTTTGGTCTCTAGAATCTAGAGTTTTGCAAAGCAAAGTGGGGTTCACAAGCAGCGGCATATGTTATACAGACTTCTGGTTCCAGCCCAGACTTTCTAAATTAGAGTGCATTCATAACAAGATGCCCAGGTGATTTCTTGACATGTCATGGTTTGAGAAGTGCTCCTCTAGTGTAGCGAGGCTCTCCCAGGAGAGCTTTAGAACATTCCAGTGGCAGGCCACATACCAAACCACTCAGAATCTACAGGAGTGCAATTAAGTAAAAGTACTCTTTTAATTTTCTCCAGATAACTCCAATGGGTAGCCAAGATGGGGAGAGTAACTGTTCTAGAACCTTGATTATCTTTACTGAGCAAGTACTGTTACTCCCAGCTTTAGCTAACAGGATTGACCCTTCAACATGGGTTTGAACTGCATGTGGATTTTTTCGATAAATCTATGCACAGTATTGTAAATGTATTTTCCCTTCCTTATGATCTTAACAATTTTTCTCTAGCTTGCTTTATTCTAAGAATACAACGCATAATCCATATATACATGTAACATATAAAACTAAGTGTTAACCAACTACTCATGTTATTGGTAAGGCTTCTGGTCAACAGAAGGGTATTGGTAGTTTAGTTTTTGGAGAGTCCAAAGCTACATGACAATTTTCAACTGTACAGGAGGTCAATACCCCTAATTCTCACATTGTTCAAAAGTCAATTGTATTTTTATTTTCCCTGAACCACTTTAATACTGTGTAGGAAAAATTCCAGATAGTTGGCCATTACTATAGGGAGAACAACTGAAAACAATGCTAGAGAGAAAAAAAAAATGGAAAACCCATCATAAAATTTGTATGTTTGAGTAGAAAAAGCAAATTATGTTTTATCATTTTAAGTTGCTTCCAATAAAACACATTACTATGTCTATAATTTCTCCATCCACATCATGCCTTCATAACTTGCCTATACTGTTAAAATAAAAAATAATTATTTTAATGCAAAAAGATTTTTAATGCTCAGGATCTGTAATGTCATTGTATTTAAGGTCTTTTCCTATACAATTAAATCAGCAACTGAACCATATTCACTACTAGCTCTGCTAATCTGTACCTAGACAGCAAATAAAAATATTGTTAAGACTCACAAAAAAGGAGTTAAACTTGCAGAGGATATTCCTACCACATCTAGCTACAGTTCTTGATTCATGAAACATAATAATCATTTAACAATATAAAATAGTCCTAACTCATCTGAATTGGCATATAATTTAAGACGCATACTTCTTTTATTCTGAACTGTTCTCTGAAAACATTAATTTTTACGTTAATATACTATACTAAATACCTTCTTCCAGAAAAAAAAAATGAGACAGTTTTATGAACAAAATCTTTGGTAACTAAACTTCACTGGATATAAAATAGGTAGGAAAAAAGAAAATGTTTAGGATAGTTGTAACTCTTAAACCCCATCAAACAACCTCTTGCTCTTCTCCAAGAGAAACTTTCCACCCACCTCCTCATCACTGCTGAACAACAAAGCAGACGCTTTCTTTCTGGAGGGCTCAGATGGTTTTGCTTTTTCTTGGCTCTGAGTTAGAAGAGATGATGACTGCTTCTTAGCAGCTGTTGCTGCAAAAAGATTATCCTAGAAAAACAAATGGCAGAAGAGTATGGTAACTTTATAGACATAAAGCAAAAAATAGACAATTTTCCATGTCAAACTGTTGAAGAATAAGTCTCTAATCAAGTACAGCATACATATAATACCTTAAGGGGGAAAACACAAAATGCCAGTAAATCCCACTTTTCTCCTACAGATAACCCTAAAACAACAGTCTATAATCTTCTCTAACTGTATTCTCCATCCACAGAGGGAACAGACCATATGGAACTCAAAGGCAAAACACTTGGGAGGTAGTGGGAAGAGGCCAAGGTCACAGAGATAGGAGGAAACCTGGCCCCACTCAGGCCAGCTATATGTGGGCCCTCTATGCTCATCAGTGAGAGCAGTCCAGACTGTGTGACAGGCAACAACTTGCACACCTTTCTATGACTTAGAAACCAGACCAATGAATTATAGAGAGAAACTGGGAGCTTTCTCCACTCTCTCACCTACAAAAGACACATACCTGGGACAGTGGGAAGGAATGACTTGTGTTTTCTGGTTAATTTTAAAGAGACGATACAAACATAAGAAACAGTTTACCAAATAAAATCACTGGCTTACTAAAGAGCTGATTCTCCAGTTCAATGGCATTTACCAATTTTTGTACAGTCAAGCATTCCAAAAGTATCTATTATTTTCATTAAGGTAATAGAAACAAAATCATCAGAGCGCCTGAACCCAAGTTAGACAAAAAAATACTCTTAACAATATACCACAGCAGATGAATAGCCCTAAAATGTAAAGATTTGATAAAGGGAAGCTTTAAGCAAAGTGTGGGAAGGTAGGAAGGCCAAATGAACTGCTAATCCGATAGAGATTCTAATGACAACAGTGAACACTTCCCATGCACTTACTGTGTGCCAGGCAGTGCCAAGAGCTGTACATGAGCTGTTCCAGCTGCCACAATGACTCCACATACTATTAAGCCATGTAAGATTTGGGAAGTTTAAGTTACTTGCCTAATGTCCCTGATTTACAGGTGAATGCAGGGGTCTGGTGCCAAAGCCCATGAGCTTGACCACTGCACAGTACTGCATAAGAAAGAAGATTTGATTCGTCTTCCCTCTTATTTACTTCCCCCACTTCGCCCTCTCGTCCAGGGTAGAAAAGGAAAACAGGTGAGGACATGGCTGTCTTCTATTTGCGCTTTATCCAAGACATTCTCATAGGTCATTGGGTATAGTAAAGACATCCCCTGAAAGGTATTTTCTTAAAGACAGATTTTTAAAATGAAATATACAAAGCCTTCCATTAAAAGCTGGGTCAAGAATCTAATGTCCATAGGGCACCCAGGTGGCTCAGTTGGTTAAGTGTCTGCCTTCAGGTCAGGTCATGACCCCCAGAGTCCTGGGATCCAGCCCTGCAGCAGAATCTCTGTTCAGCGGGGAGCCTGCCTCTCCCTCTCCTTCTGCCTGCTGCTCCCCCTGCTTGTGCTCTCTCTCAAATAAATAAAATCATTAAAAAAATAATAATCTAATGTCCTGCCCATTGTACAGCTAGGAGTCAAGGAAGAAGGCAGAGACAAAAACTAAAATATTTTTGTTATATAAGCCTCAGATTATTTCACTGCCTCTCATCATCTTGTTTTACTGCATGAGCCTCCAACTATAAAGCTACATCAGCAACGATTTTCTCATCAAAAACTTATTTATCTTGCATTGCAATAATACCATTTACCTCTTCATCTTCGTCATCAAAAAGCGAGACTGACGTGGGGAGTTTGCTAGGCTGGAGAGATGCATCTTTTGACTTACTCACATTTTGAGAAGAAAACAAATCCTGTTGGACCAAGATTAAAGTTCCTGGTTAACAAGACAGATCAGCTTTTAAAGTATCAGTTAAATATAAAACACTGAAGACTATGGCATGATGGCTGCGTGAGTCTAGGTCTCTCCGTGAGAGGCAAGCTGGCTGAGAAGACACGTCAGTTTGTCCTGGCGGGTGCAGCACAGACGCCTGACGCCCGTGTGTGAGAAGGAAGAGGCCCACATGGAACTCCAGGTGGCCTCACTGGAACTCTGGGGTTTCTAAACTCCCACATGGACATCATTTCCCAACTGATCTCTTATCCTGCTAAAAAAGTAACAATGACTTCCTTTTTTTGCCCAGAGAATTGGAGCAATTAAACAGATTCAATAACAGAAGTAGAGGCTAGATTCCCAAATTACTGCATCTATGACTCTGTTGTATTTACTAACACTCTCCTCTCCCCTTATAAAAGTATGATACTATTTCCTCCACATATATACAAATCCAGATTTTATTTTAAAATGTTTGGTATTCTACTTGAACTATAGATAACAGATGCTGCTACTAGATCTACTGGATCTACTAGACCCTGAAGAAACTTCATGTGGTAGATCTACTAGATCTACTGGATCTACTAGACCCTGAAGAAACTTCATGTGGTGTCAGCCTATGATGCAAACTGAGCTGCGTGAACTAGAAACATAAAAATAGGATAGATATTCCCTTAGGACAGAAACATCAAAAGCCAAGAGCCAGACAATTAAATAGGATGAGAACATAGTTTCTGAGAGCTCTCTGGGTATTTCTTTTTATTACGGCATCAATGCCTCCTCTCAAACACAGACCTGATGAATTCATTAACTGAGAAGAGCTCTTCTCAGCCCAGTGGATTCACCTGGACCCCATGGAGACCCACGAGTCTGTTGAGGTAAAGAGACCACATGGGCGGAGCAACAGCCTCTCCTGCATTTTACACATTGGCAAGATTTCACTTACAGAAAGATTTCTTTGTCTCACTTTTCCTTGCATAAGTACCCCGACAGCATCCAGTAATAACAATCTATGACAATGCACATGGGACAAAGCCTTCGGTGGTGGTAGTGAAACCTGTCTGCAAATTCTTATACACTCCTACCACCAACAAGTAGAGTCTGCATCGCCTCACCTGGAATCTCGGCGGGTCTCTGTGACTATCTCGACCATGCTGACCTCCAAGGCCAGGTTACAAAGAGTAATATGGCCTCTGCACTGCTCTCTGGGCAATCTCACTTTGAAGCCCTGTGCTACCACTTCAGAACCCACCTTCCCTGCAGCTGCCATGCCAGGAGACCACAGAAAGATGGAGAAGGGTGCCCCCAGAGCCCCAGCTGTCTGAGTCTTTCTGCCCAGATACTGGACACAGGAGTGAGAGGATTCTCAGCCCAGCCACCTTCAAACTAGAACCACATGAGAGACCCTAACTGACAAGTGCCTGGCTGAACCCAGTCCGGTTCTAGAACCACAGGAGATAATAAAACTTACTGGTGTTTGATACCACTAAGTTTGGGAATGATTTATTTCACAGTTAATAGGGAACTGGAACACATTTTAAGTCACTGAAATTGCTCACATTTGGTTTTTTCATGTAGTCAACAACTCTTAAATTGGCTTACCAAAGGCCGAGCACTAGCCTAAGTGTTAGAGGTACAGGAAGAGACAAAAAGGCCTGCCCTCATGGAGCTTATTCTAGTTGGGACTGAGGTAATGAACAAGCACACATGAAATGTCAAACAGCAACACATATTGTGGGGAACAACAGAGCAGAAGAGAAGGCAAGGAGTGTGGTGTGGCAAGTGCTGGCGGGCTTGCAATCATGCAAAGGATCATCAGAGGAGGCCTCAAAAAAAAAAAAAAAAAAAAAAAAACTGTAAGAAGGAAGGAAGCAAGGCATCCAGATTCTAGGACAAGCACTCCCAGAGGGCAGGAGTCAGTGCAGGTGTGCTCTAGGATGAGGAAGCCGGGAGCGTGGGATGCGACTGGAGTGCGAGGCCCCACCATGCTGTGCTCATGTGTCAGGAGTTTGGCTTAACTGGAGTCTGGTTAGTTCCTATCTTCTGTACACTGGCCGTCAATGAAATATAAGCCTCATGGGTTTTATTTACATCAATGGCAATCACTCCACTTCCAAAGAGTTGTACGTCCATCCTGGCTGTTAGTGCAAAGTAACCACAAATGCTTAATCCAGAGTTCACAATTTAGTGACATTACATGTAAATTTCTGCCATGTCCATATATTTTTCTGTAAAGGGGACTTACAATGCCCATTGCATTTTCAGATAGGTCTCTGATCCCCTGAGCCCCATACTGGGTGTAAAGATTACTAAATAAATAAATAGGGACGCCTGGGTGGCTCAGTCCATTAAGCATCTAACTCTTGATTGAGGCATGAAATCAGATCTAAAAGGACCTAGGCCTGTGAGAGACACTTGTGAGAGGGTTGCTGTTCCACTGGAAAGATGCTTCCAGATGGGAACCTTCAAGAACTGAGGCTGTCTGCAAACACTGCCAGCCCACAAACCATTATTGGTCACAAGATAAAAGCCTATGCCAGAATACATACCACACGGCACTACGCCCGTTACTCAATGAGACTACTGAAAAAAGAAACAGCATGTTGATTTCTGTTCTGGTAAAGGCACCTCACCACACCATGGATCAACAAAGAGCCTGAGAATTGAGCATCCTCAAGAGAGTATTTTTCTCCCAGGAGATGCATTGGATTCAAACCCAACAGTGAAAAGTATTACTATACGTACTGCTTTCTAAACACAATGTGTTCTCAAAACATGAATTTCAAAAAAAAGAAGTATTTAATAAAAGGTCTTGTACCTTTACTAAAAAACCCTGATTTAGAAATATTTTGTCATATCCAAAGACTAGTTCCCTAGAACTAAGAACGAGAATTCCTTACCTCAGAGTCCTCTTCATCTGAAAATAAGCCTTTTTGAGTCTTTGTTTCTGGCAAGAGCTTGGGATTTTTGCTGGAAGGAAGGGTAACCTTGTGGGGGGCGGGGGAGAAAACCAAAAACCTAAAGGTTAACAAACAAGATAAATAGAAATGAGGGTTTATTCAAACATTCATTTGGAATACAGACTGGGTCTCTGCTCGGGTAAGGCACCAGGCCATATGCCACGGGAATAAGATGCAGACCTTAAACACGTATGAAGAATTAATGCAAAAGAAGAATCACGAGAATTTAAAAATCGGTGTAAGTTAGGAAAGAAGAAAAAAATAGTTCCTCAATAAAGTAAATTTCTCAGGACAAAGCCTAAACACAGGAGATAGTACAAGCGAGGACAGGCCAGGCAGAGGGAACTGCAGGAGAAGAGAAAAACAAGTTAAGCCAGAGGGTACAACTGGTGGATCTGGGTATTCAATACCCAAATGGGACATGTATAGTTGGAGCCAGCAGAGAAAGGCAGGTTACCCCTACGAGCCTGCCAGACCTGAATGCTGAGGCACAGGTGGTCAGCAGTGGGAAGGTCTGGGTTTCACAGAAAGGACACACAAGAGGTGCTTTAGAAAGAGGATGATCAGGACACCTAGCTGGCTCGACTGGAAGAACATGCAACTCTTGATCTCAAGGTCATGAGTTCGAGCCCCATACTGGGTGTAAAGATTACTAAATAAGTAAATAGGGGCACTTGGGTGGCTCAGTCCGTTAAGCATCCAACTCTTGATTTGAGGCTCAGGTCATGATCTCAGGGTACTGGGATCAATTCCTATGTCAGGCTCCATGCATAGGAGGAGTCTGCTTGAGATTCTCTCTCCCCCTCTCCCTCTGCTCCACCCCCTCATGCACATGTGTGCACACGCTCTCTCTGTAAAATAAATAATCATTAAATAAACAAAGTTAAAGTAGAGAGAGAGAAAGAAAAAGGATGGATCAAGCTATGTAGGATACCAAGGAAAGGGACAACAGCCAGAAGAGTTTAAAGGCTGATGGGGATGCATCCTGTTACCCAAACACAGGTTCATTTAAAACAAACAAACAAAAACAATGATGCTAATGGTTTACAACAGGTTGAAGAGAGAATCCATAATCCTATAGTGACAACTTAAAAATCAGGAAAGAAAGAGGAAAGAAAGTTCTTCAGTTCTGTTTGGAAAAATGTTAGCTAATACAGAAGAAATGAGAGAATTGGAAAAACGTTCTTTTGTAACCCTTAACATGATAACCGGTTTAGGAACAGATCATCCATGGAGGTACAACCCACTGAGCAAGGCAAAATCCCAACAATTCTACAGTCTAGGTGGTAGGTATTCGGATGTCAGTGCTCAGTGTTCTTTCACCTTGTGGTATGATTCAAGTCCTTCACCATACACCTGAAAGGAAACACCACTTCCCTCTAGGTTCCAGACGGACTCACAAGATGCCCCAAATCAACACTTAACAAGATTTAACTATGTTAAGTTTCCCTCCTGCTCACCTTTTTCTCTGCCCTTGCTTTATTTTCCTCTGTCCGAGTCACAGTGGCTTCTGGCAAAGCAGCTGCTTTTTCTTGGAACAGATCTCCTTCCTCATCATCAAAGATACTGGCAGTGGATTTGACTTTGTCTTTAAAACAGATACCACAGCAGAAAATTACACTCAAGTCAAAACTCCCACCACTAAATTCACAGACTAAAAATTCTTCCCTCCCAAGGAGTAACTAGAAGAGTATTATTCTTTGATTAGTTATGAAACAGTATTAAGTTGGAATTTTTCAAAGTACACAAGAGCAGCTCAAATGAAACACAGAACCCGTGGTTTAACCACCTGGCTCACATACTCATCCAAGCAGTGGAGTCCTAAGTTTAGCCTAGCTTGGACTGCCATTAAAGGTAAACAGAGACCTAAAGAAAGAAAGATCATTTAAGAAGCAACCACCTTAGGAATCTGAGAAGTGAGGGTTGGGTCTTCCTTTTAAAAAGTCAAACTACTGGACACCTGGGTGGCTCAGTAGGTTAAGCAACTGCCTTTGGCTCAAGTCATGATCCTGAAGTCCCGGGATCGAGTCCTACTTCGGGGGTGAGGGGTGCATGCTTGGTGGGGGATCTGCTTCTCCCTCTGACCCTCCCCCCACATTCTCTCTCTCTCTCTCAAATAAATAAGTAAAATCTTTAAATAAATAATTAAATAAATATATAAAAAGTCAAACTACTGGAGTACATGGCTGGCTCAGTCAGCAGAGCATGTGACTCCTGATCTCAGGGTTGTGAGTTCAAGCCCAATGTTGGGGGGTACAGATTACTTAAAAATAAAAATCTTTTTAAACAGTAATAAATAAATAAATAAAAATTAAAAGTCAAACTACAAAGGCACACAAAAACAAATACTGAAATCTCCCGCATAACTCCACCTACCCACCCAAACAAAACTGCCATCAGGAATAGTTTATATACACATACCTAATTCCTCCAAAGGATACACTGACATACTCATTTCAGTGACTCACAAATAAAGCTATAAATGATAACATAACTCTAATAATATTTCTTATTATTTGTTTTTCACTTAATGTACCTACAGAATCTTTCTCATGTCAACATACAGACTTTATCCTTTGTAACACCTCACCAAATCCCACTGAACAGGAGACCACTGTGACCCTAAGGGTGAGAACCAGGGAAATCTCCAGCCTTTCACTACCAAGAGCACTCTTGTATGGAACGAGGTATGTGTCACTGCAATGAGGACACTGACTGCAGCAGCTGTCAACTTCTCTGTAATTTTAAATCAGTTCTCAACAATCCCCATTAGGCGAGAGACCTTCCAGGCCAAGAGAGGCACCACAACCTTTATTCACTGCCATTTTAGTCGGCCTAGATCTGAGTGTTTTATGCATCTGTTTGCACGCTTTTTTTTTTTTTTTAAGATTTTATTTATTTATTTGACAGAGAGAAATCACAAGTAGATGGAGAGGCAGGCAGAGAGAGAGAGAGAGAGGGAAGCAGGCTCCCTGCTGAGCAGAGAGCCCGATGCGGGACTCGATCTCAGGACCCTGAGATCATGACCTGAGCCGAAGGCAGCGGCTTAACCCACTGAGCCACCCAGGCGCCCTGTTTGCACGCTTTCTAAAATAACTAGGTGATCATTTCTCTTGGGTTTCTGTTTCTATCCTTACTTCTCACGCTCACCACTGGAAAAGGAGTTACGTCCAGAGAATGTGTTTCCCACTGAATCCTGGTTCACCTTGTCTTCAAAATAACAGTCTTCTTCTCATGTTGCTGGAAACTGTACACCTAGTAGTATCCTTCTTTTCTGGAAAAACACTTGATGTTTCCCACCAGGGAGGCTGTCAGAAATGCAGAAATCACAGGCCTCACCCCAAACCTACTGAATCTGAACGTGAATCTGCATTCTGATGAAAGTCCCAGAAGACTCATCTGCACAGAAACAACTGATTTAAGAAGAGCGACTTCATGACCATATGGGCTTGAATTTGAGGAGAGAAGAAAGGAGAGTGCCAAAGTGCCCAAGGGGCTGAAAACCCTGCCATATAAGAAAGGCTAAGGTTAGGTGGGCTTCCTAGCACAGGGACAAGAAGCTGGGAACTGAATAGCTAACACATGGCATTCTGCTCATATAATTTACTACGTGCTGTCAGAAGAAAGCATCGTTAAAACTTCCTCTGTAACTCCAAGGGTCACAACCAGAAATCTTCAGAAGGTACTACAGGGGAACAGATTTTAGCTCTCCATAGGGCAGATAATCCTAGTAATTATTTTCCAAAGCAGGAAAGATTAGTTCGGGAAACAGAGACCTCTAAGGCACCATGACTAAGGAAAGCGAGATAATACTCTATAGCAGGAATGCTTGAGGAACACTCTATGGCAGGACTGCTTCCGTTACTGGAAGACATAAAGAACTTGACAAGCTTTGTCAACATTCTCTCCCTGGCTCAATTTCCAGAAAAAGATGCTGGAAGAGGTACCTGTTTTGGAAGGTTTGCTGCAGGATGCGGTAAAAAAGTCATCGTCGTCATCATCATCATCAAAGAGGCCAGCTGGTGCAGGAGGGTATAGGCTTTTCCCTGGAGTCGGCTGCTCAGGCTTCTGGGGCTCCTTGGCCTTCTGAGGCTCCTTCAGAGAAGGAACAGAGGTGGCACCAAACACATCAGTGTCCCCTGTGGGTGGAGGGACAGGACAGCCACAGCAGTGAGCCAGAGTGGGTAGGTCTCTTGATTTTACAGGGGGTAAAAAAAAGGACCACCCACCAAGAACAATCAGTTTCCGCTCATACACAAAACACATTAACAGGACCCAACAAACCCCATTCTTTACTGCTACAGAACATCCCATGACGCCAATCACCTGGTCACTAAAACATAAGGAAGTCCAAGGCCATTGCCTTCTGCAAGAATATGAGCTAACACCAATGAATGAGCTCTTCCTGCAGGCTATCCGTTGCCCTCTGAAGCTCCTCCTACTCTCTAGATGGCACTTGGATGACAATTTAAAAAATGACAAAACAGCACTTAGGTGGTTTTTAAAAAACAAACCCTAGGTCATGATACCTAAAAATACAGAAACAGCTCCTGCTGGGATTTTCTTTCCAGGTTTGGAGGACGAAGACACTAAAAATGAGAAAGAAAAAAATTACCACTTCAGGAAAGATGACTTTTCTTGTTAAAGGCACCTTACTGAAATATGTACAACACAATACAGAGCTAATGGGAGACCTTTGAAAACTAATTTTTCCTAAAAGAGCCATTTTAAAACTCCTTAGCTTTAGTTCACTCTTCTCTCCACCCCAGTACTTTTTTCTTGGTACTAATAAAATCCAAGCTTTGATTCCCAGGGAGGATCACTTTGAGTCTGGTCAAACAATAGCACTGCGTGGCCGAGGGGCCAAGGAAGGAGAAAGGCCCAAAGAGAAGGCAGAGGCAGAGCAAACAGGCCTCCTTAACAGTTTTGGCTCTATGCATTCCAACTGGAGAACAAACAAGTCAAAGAGAACAGCAAAAATTGTGAAATATCAACAACAACAAATAAATGAAGACAGTAACAATAAGGAGGGGAAACCAGCATTCACTGATGCCAAGAAATAGAGAGCAGGAACAGCAGGACATCAAACCAACAGCATCACAGCAAGACCAAAATCTGATGGCTGGTGACCCAAGGAGACCATTTGCTTCAATTAATTAATTCCCAAATCCCAAGAACTACCACATATGGAATGAATAAAATTTGCCAAGTTTTTTCTCTTTCATGTGTGCTCCACAGACGATTCTGATGAACACCGGACAATGGAATTACTGACCTCCAAATTATATGCAGAATTCTAGAAATGCTCCTTTGAATTAAACATGATTAAATTAAAATATCATCAACACTGCTACAGAGTACTTTCCCAGTTTGACTTTTTATGACTTCTCTATTAAGAAAGAGATAAAGGAGGGCATGTGCTATAATGAATACTGGGTGTTATAGAAGACTGACAAATCGTAGGCCTGTACCTCTAAAATCAAGAATACACTATATGTTAATTAACTGGATTTAAATTTTTAAAATGTTAAAAAACACAAAATTTTAAAAAGAGACAAAACTATGATGTGTATTTAATTTACAAGACATGAATTAGAGAAAATCAGAAGCTCTTAACTAGACCAAGGCTATAAAACAGCTTCCTGCCTAACGAGCGAGGCTTGGGGAACAACTGTAGGGGTTCCTCTTCCTACTGAGAAATTAAGTTCTGGAATTCTGTTCACGAATAAGAAGAGCCAGCCTCAATGCAAGCTTACCTGCATTAACAGAGGTTTGAGCTTCCTGATCCTGAGGGGCTTCTGTGAAGAGGTCACTCTGCTTGCATGAAAGTACGGGACATGAAATTTTAAAAAAAAAAAAGGAAAATGCAGCTGCGTTTGAGGATTTCTAAAGAAAAGTACCTTGTAAAGTTTAAAGATACATATTTATTGCTCTGCCAGAATTTAGTTTCAAAGTTAAAACTACGGCAAAATCAGAGTCTTAAAGAATGTAGGTCTATCCAGAAATTAAATATAATGGAAGAAAATAACAAATGACTATGTGATCGAGTATTCACTATAAATGCTCTAACAACCTCTCTCCACCTAACAAAGGGCATCAGGATACAGTATTTTCTCATTTTGTGATCCTTAGTTCAAAATATGAGAAAATACAACTTGCATCTAAGAAGCCGTTTCTTCCCTACTGAGTGTGAACCCAGGACACCACGAGGGGGAGCTTCGTTGATTACCAAGGACTCACCTCATCTTCCTCATCATCGAAAAGTCCTTTCCCTCCACTGAACAGGCCACCTCGGGAGCCAAATGGGGAGAAGTCTTCATCAGTCAGCTTGGGGGGTCCGAATAAGTTGTCCTCTTCATCTAACAAACAGAAAGGGAAATGTTTTGTGGGGGGAGAGTTAAAAGATGGGTTTGGAACTCAAATTTCCAGGGTTAGTCTTTACCACAAATCCGAGACTGGCATGGAGTATAACATACATAACAGCAGTCTGAGGAATTTCAAACAAAATTCATTCAACAGTCCAATGAATCCCTTAAAAGGCTCTCTGGGTTCCTACCCTTAACTCTATACATGTCTGAAGCAAGATGAATTCCACAGGCAACCCTTTTCACCTAGATTTGTTTCTCTGGAAGCAAGTAGCTGGTTCAATTGCCTTGAAGACCTACCCCACCAAGAATTTGGGAGGAAGGCAGACCGAACAAAGATCTGTACATCAACACAGTCACAAGTAGGAATGTAATGGATGTTACTGTTAAATATGAAAGGCTCTGATATATTCTTTATTGAAAATAAATGCTAAAAAATAAAAAATGCTAGGGATCCCTAGTTTCTCTACATCCAGAGAATTCTAGAAAGACAGCTGATGATAGCTTTAAAACTTAGTAATTCAAATCTCAGCATTCTGATGCACATACAAATCTCCTCCCAGGACCCCAAAGCACACTTTTAAATGGTTTAGAAATGAGAAGAGAGACAGACCCCATTTGTCGGCATTTAAAGCGGAATTCTATGAATTACAAAAGTGATATTCCTGAATCAGGAGCCTCCTACCATAACAGAATTGAGGGGAAAGGCTTACCATCTGAGGGAGTTTTCTTCTCCTTCTTCTCCTTCAATGTCTTCCGAGGTTTTGCTTCTTCTGGAGACAAGGCTTGAAGAGTATTTCACAGTTTTAAGCATACACAGTCTACCCTTAGTATTTATAGACTGACTTTTTACACTTATTTCTGTCAGCTGTGGGGCTCCGAAGCTAAGAGCAGGACGTTCAACTTTGTGTCTCAGCTCTACCTTAGAACTACAGTCAGCACCCTCAACCTGAAAGACTTATTCTGACATCATTCCATCCTGTTCAGACTAGAATATATGAGATAGCACATTCGTGTTTAGTCAAATACAGGAGTAAATATTGAGTAAGAGATCCCTAATCTGGAGCCTGTGATAAATGATTAGGGCAGCTATTAAGCCTCTGAAACTCCATATAAAATATTACACACATTTGTATACGTGCATTGTTCTTAGGGGTTCCACAATGTTCAATTATGAAAGAGTCTATAACCAAAAAAAAAGAATAAGCCTCTCATACCTCAGTAAAATTAAACAGGGAAATATGCTCTTAGTGAAGCACAGCAGAGGATTCTGCACTCCCTCCCTGACCCGTCAACTCCTCTCAGTGACGTACCTGTTCGCTCCTCTTCCACCTGGCCTGTAGCCTCCCCTTTGATTCGAGCCGCCAGCTCATCAGCAAACGATGTAGGTCTACTTTTTTTCTACAGGCAGAGAAGATGAAAAGTATCACCTTTCTCGGTAACACACAAACTACTATAGTTTCTTTTGATGCCTAACAAAATTACGTAAACAAAGGCAAAGGAATTGAACTGATTAAAAATTTAACTAAATGAATGTAAGCATATGTACCCTATCCAGATCATGTGAGAAAGAGAACTCCCTTCATAGGGAGAGGCTCCTTATTTGCTTATTTTATTTCAATATTTCACTTTAATCTTGGAAGAGTCAGATTAAGAAAGCTTCCATGAGGAACTGAGGGTGAGAAGAGGAGTAGGGTCTTCAAACTCTAGAACTGAATAGACTTGAACGATCTGACTTGTAAAACTGTAACAACTGGAAGAGAAAGTGATCCTTGTAAGGCCAACTAGTGATGCTCCACCATTATTTTCAAAAGTGTAAATGTACAAAATATAATGCAAAATGAGATAGTTATGAACATAAATGACAAAAGTAACAAGTCCTCATTTCTAAAACCTTGTCAAGAGAGTTAACTGTAGTCTTTCTTACAGGTCTAGTATTTTCTTCAATGTCCTCAATATCTTCCTCTTCCTTCTCAGAGTCAGCAAAAATGTCACAGCCATCATCATCCTCTTCTTCATCACTCATTTGTGCAGTGTGCTAAGAGCATAAACCTCGAGATTAGAACTAGGAGATAAGGTCATCCAACTGAAAGAGATACTGCCACTTAGCCTATCGGCAAAACACTCACAGCTTGTCAAACAAGGGGCATGATGGTGGGGATGCAGCGGAAGTTCCAAAGCAATAAATATGCTACAACAAATAACACGTAAGATGTATTTTCAGTGCAAATACTAGACAGAATAATAAACACTGAAATGTGTAAAATGTCCATCACTGGAGAAATGATAACCTAAATAAGCAGAATCTCATCTTGCTAAGAATACGAACAATTAAAAGGAATCAGATGTAACAACTGCAGAGGCATCAAAGGCATCAAGTGAAAGAAATGCTGAATGAGAAACTGAGCATGATTCCCTGCCCCCCACTCAAACACCTATTTCACTTCTAGGGACACAGATACATTTGAAAAAGCAAAGAAAGCACTTACACCCCCAATCATAACATCTGTTACCTCTGAAAGAGTGTAGAATAATGAAGATTGGAGGGCCCAAACTAAGCTTTATCTGTGAAGTTCTAATCTTTATAAAAGCAGCCACTGGTAGGTATCATTTGTATAAACTGTGTGAGGTACTAAGCTAAAAGCACTTTATAAGCTACTTTAATCCTTAGAATCCTGAGGCTCGCTGGAGCACAGAAAACCAGTCTGCCTTTACCAATAAAATAAATGGTTAGGTCAATGTTTTTAACCACTATATTGTATTATATAAAAGTCTGAAGTTATCAATCTTAATAGTAAGTTCCATAGATATAAGTATCTTCTACAGACCGATTATTAAATCGCCTCTGTGAATACAACCGGGAAAATACAAGTACTAACCAAAAAGTATGAAATCCTTTACTTGGTAGCTGAAAATTTTTGCGAAAAAATATTTCCCAATTAGGAAATTGAAATGCAAATTGGGACTATCTCAATATACCACTGTACGTATATTACAGTAGCAAAAATCATAATCCCAGTGCTGATGAGATTATATGAAACTCATTATGCATGATCTGTAATGAGACAATAATATCAAGAGCCTTTATTCTAATTCTATACCATCTCATTCCTAAGGAAATTGTTCATATAAGCAGATTTTTGTGTACGGAAATAACATAATACAGCACTGACTAAAAAATAAAATCCTGGAAATAAACTACTTCCCATATAAATTTAGAAACGATGAAAGTATCATTATATTATTATACTTAAAATATGGAGTTCATAAAGCAAATATAAACAATTCAAAAATAAGAAAATATTTTAATATGTTAACATAAAAGAGCAGAAAAGATATACATATTAAGGAAAGAATACATCCTTAGAAGGTCATGCAAAAATTAAGACTGCTATGCTAACAGAGTAGGATTAGATTTGCACGTTCTGAGTGTCCCTTAACCTTACTGCTGTATTATCTCAAATTTTAAAACAGGGGAAGGGGATTCATGTGAAATCATTCCGCTTGAGTAACTGGGCCTTCTTTTAGAGACTCTGTTTCTCAATTTTGTTTTCACTTCTTTGTTTTCTAAGAAAAATGAAGGTAAAATACAAAGCAAAATGAAACAAACAAACAAACAAAAAACCCAAGGTGATAACTTAAAAACATGAAATGCTTGAAGGAAAATTAGCAGTAAAAATAAGGAATAAATCCTTACTTTCCCTTAAGTCATTCTAAGTAATTTTTTATTTGATTTTTTTTTAATTCCAATATAATTAACATACAATACTGTATTAGTTTCAGGTGTACAATAGTGATTCAACAATTCTGTATGTTACTCAGCACAATCCCCTTCACCTATTCACCCATCCCCCCCCACCCAACTCTCCTCAAAAGTAATTTCAGCATACATTTAGTAATACATGCTATGCTTCAGTTAAAATTTAAAAGCAGGGATGCCTGGGTGGCTCAGTTGGTTGAGCAGCTGCCTTCGGCTCAGGTCATGATCCCAGCATCCTGGGATCGAGTCCCACATCGGGCTCCTTGCTCCGCAGGGAGCCTGCTTCTCCCTCTGCCTCTGCCTTCCACTCTGTCTGCCTGTGCTCGCTCTCACTCTCTCTCTCTCTGACAAATAAATAAATAAAATCTTTAAAAAAAAAATAAATAAAAATAAAATTTAAAAGCAGTCACTTTAGTACATGAGACTCACCCGGTTTTGATCGTTGTCACTATGATTAGCAAAATCTTCATCTGACTCCTTTAGGGGAAAAAAAAAGCTTTGTTGTTAATACAGGATTTACTCACAAGCAGAGAAATGACTTGAGGTCTAAGACTCTGGGGCACATCTATACTCAGTCTCTTTGTACTGCTTACTGGTCACTTGGAGTATCAAGGTGCAGATAAAGTGGGGAGTTGGCAGTAGCACCAAGAGCCATTCAGGCTAACATGTAATTTTTGTGGTTAATTTAAACATCTCTAACAATTTGCTCATACCTATCTGCACTATCATTGCTAATCTCTGAAGTTAAAGTAATATTTGTACATTTAATTAAACTATCACAACTTGGTTTGTGTGATGTTACATTTTAGACTCCACTCTCTATATTCCCTCTAAGATAACTACTACATCAGGCCCAAGAGGGGGAGCATCAGTGTTTCCTAACAGCAATCAAATGCTAAAAGCAAAGGATTCAGCTAATGAACATCAGTTAGAGCCAGTTTATTTAGGAAAAGTTTATTCCTACTGTTAGGGGCTATATTTGGAGGGCCAGCAGGAGGGCAGGGGAGGCCGACTGCAGAAAGAGGGAAGGAGGAGAAGAGAGGAGCATACATATTAATACCGTCTCCTTTTAGGAATCCACACTCATGAACTATCCTTCACACATTAGTAACAAATATTTTGTCTCAAGGAACAACCCCAGATACAACAATGGTCAAGGTCCACAGAGGCCAAGGCCCTAGAGCAGGGAGTCAGATCATGTTCTGTAGATATGAAGATACTAGAGCCAGCAGCAAAATGAAAATGTAAGTGAATGCTTCAAGCCTTCTTCTGGATTAGGATTTATAGTATAAACAAGTTTTAAATATGGACTTTTTCCCTAAAATTATTCCAAAATAGAAACTCAAAGACTGCACTATAGGTAGATTGTTCCAAAATATCTAAGCTGCCCCCCTCAAAATATACTGGTAAGAGAAGGGCTTGATGGGGAGGTGAGAGGGAGGGGAATGGTAAAAAAGGGATTAAATGGGACGCCTGGGTGGCTCAGTCAGTTAAGTGTCTGCCTTGGGGTCAGGTCATGATCTCCGGATCCCAGCCCCCTCACAGGGCTCCCCGCTCAGCAGAGCAGTCTGCTTCTCCCTCTCCCCCTGCCCTTCTCCTTCTGCTCATGCTCTGTCTCTGGCTTTCTCTCTCCAATAAATATATAAAATCTTTTTTTAAAAAGGGGGGGGTAAAAAAGCAGTTTCCTTGCTTTTGTACACAAGACAAAAGGTAAACTCAGTAGCAAAGAAAAAATAAAAAACCTCAGATTATGGCTGCTATTACTATTAAAAAAATTTGTGAAAAAAGACTGTTAATTGACAAATACTTATTTAGCTTGCTAAACACACCCTTAGGTTCCTGCCCACCATGACCTGGAGACACCAAACAGCCCTTACCTCTTCTTCATTCTCTTCACTGTCTGCAATACTGCCACGATCACTGCCTACTGACCCCTCTGGTTAGAAGAAAGAAAAAGCATTATCGCCAATATTCATAATAAAACATCCTACACCTGAGCATCACAGAGATTTTGATAAAAGCATCTACACACATTAACTGGAACTGGAAGTATCTTCACTGTAGTAAGGAATAAAACATTTACATAGCCTTAAAGGATCTCCCCATAAGGTACTTACTAGCTACAAAAAAAGTTAATTACCAAGGGAAAAAAACTGGCCGGCATGCTTCAAAAATGTGAAATCTATAAAAACCAAAGAAAAGCTGAGAGATTATATCAGACTAAAAGGAGACCAGAGATCTGACAACTAAATGCAGAGGGTGATCCCACACTGGAGCTTAGACCAGAAGGAAAAGAGCCCGTAAAGGACATAAGTGGGACAACTGGCAAAATCTGAAATATGACTGAGGATTAGCTAGTAGAATTATGGCAGTAAAATTTCCTGACTTTGATAATAGACCCTGGATACATTTAAGACTGTCCTTGATCTTAGAAAACACACACAGAGATATTTTGGAGTAATAAGGCATGATGTCTGCCTCTCTCAAACAGATTCAGAAAAAAATATTACATATAAATAATCGAAAAAACCAAACAAATGTGATAGAATGTTAACAACTGGTAAACCTGAAGGAAGGGTACAGAGGAGTTCTCTGCAATATTCTAATAACATTAAGGTAAAGACTGAAATTATTTTAAAATAAAAAGATATAAATGATCAAAGTAACAAAAATATATGGCTCAAAAGAATAAAAGAATACCTTCACTAGACAGCTCTCCAAGACCTACATCTTCCTGTTCCATGAAGAGCTTTGACCCAATTAAATAAGGTAAAGGACGATCAATGTATAGATCCTGTAAAGAATGAAAGATAATAGCCATGAAATATTCAGGTTGAAAAATAAGTTTCCAGGGCCTCTGGGTGGCACAGTCATTAAACATCTGCTTGAGCTCAGGTCATGATACTAGGGTCTTGCAATCAAGACCCCCATCAGACTCCCTGCTTGGTGGGAAGCCTGCTTCCCCCTCACCCCCTCCCCCTGCTTGTATTCTCTCTCTTGCTGTATCTCTCTCTCTGTCAAATAAATAAATAAATAAAATCTTTTTTTTAAAAAATGACAAGAAAAATAAGTTTCCCATTTGACGTCTTGTTGCATCTGACTACCCCAAACAAGTTACATAATGAGAGTGAAGAATAAGAAACAGCAGGATGCAAAGTACAAAAAAAAAAAAAAATCACTGACTTTTTAAAAAGTTAAATCTTTAGGTAAAAAATAGCCAAGAGATGTTAAATCACTTTTCAAGGGCCTCATTATACTCAAAATAGCAAAGGAATGCACAAAATTTACCAGCAGTAACCAAATAAGGGTCACAACTTCATAGTAACATGTTCAAGAGGAGGACCAAGTAAAGAAACTGAAAGCTCTGGCCAGCTCTGATGGGTCCTACCCCTGCCTTCCTCCCCTAAAATGCAGTGCTGCTGAGCAAAAATCAACCACTCAAACAATCAGTCTTGAGAATCATCAATCATCGTCCTAAATTTGCAAAGAAGCACACTGAGGAAATAACCCAGATGCTTTTTTAGGACTGTGGGAGGCAGGGTGTGTCCAGGTTTGGGAGTGGGAAAAGGTGGGGACCAACAGCCGATTCCTGAACACTGCACTAGAGCGAAGAGAAGTCTGGAGAGGGCACATACAGCATGGGCTAGATAAGAGGAAAACAGAGAGCCACTACGCAAGTATCTATGGTCAACAAAATGAACTAAAGGCACATGACAACTGATGAGAACCTACCTGGGAGAAAAAAATGACCCAAAGAAGGAAAAAGAATAATATCCCCCAGCAGCACCCACTGTATAATTTAGAAAAATGAAGTTGGTAAAATAAAACCAGATTATAAAACAACAGAATAAAATAAAGGACACTGTATGTAAGAGAAAACCTGCTGGACACCCTTCCATTCCCATCTTCTAAGTCCCACCCAACACACGTGTATTAAAAATTTAAGTTCAAGAAAGCACTTCACCACAGGAAAACCTCCCACCTCCATAGAAAAAAACTGATTTGTCCTTTGCAAAGTAGGGCATTTGGCCAACACCTCTCTTCTGTACGGGAAAGACCGTAGGGGTGCAGGAGGAAACAATTCTGATGCTTAACCCAAGAGAGAATTTGGGAAGGTTAATGTAAAGGTTAAAGACACCACAGCAACTGGGGCGCCTGGCTGGCTCAGTTGGTAGAGTGTGCAACTCTCGATCTCAAGGTCGTTAAGTCTGAGCCCCACGCAGGGTGTGGAGATTACGTGAAAAAATAAAAACTTAAAAAACAAAAAGATACAACAGTGCAAACAAAAAAGTACTAACTGGGCTAACCGTGACTTAGAAGGCCTTCCCACTAGAAAAGAAAGCAGTGTAGGACCTGGAACTAACAAGTGTGGCCCAGGCAATACTCCTGCCCAGGTCCACAGCTGACTGATAATCTCTACAGTGGGAAGGCAAGCTAGCAAGTGTACCAGTGCAAAAGGAATGGCTCCGACACCGTACAACACTGGAAGCTTAAACTAAAAGAAGTGTGCAGCAGAATGAATGACCAGAAGAGATTGGCTCTGTGGTATGTTTCTTTTTCTGTTTTTTTTTTTTTTTTAAGATTTTATTTATTTGTCACAGAGCGAGAAAGACAGAGGGAGCACACAAGCAGGAGGAGTGGCAGGCAGAGGGAGAAGCAAGCTCCCCACTGAGCAAGAAGCCTGATGAGGAACTCAATCCCAGGACCCTGGGATCATCACCTGAGCTGAGGGCAGACGCTTAACCCATTGGACCGCCCAGGAACCCCTGTGGCATGTTTCAATTCGTAACACACTTGTGTGTCACAAGGACTCTCTCTCAAAATCAATACGGCAACCTTTTGTGTTAACTTCCGAGTGGCTGTGCTGTCCCAGATGTCTGCTCTGCAGATCTGAAAGTAATAGTAAAGCAGTACCTAATTTCAAGGCTAACAGTCTATTCATGAGCACTCATAATGGCTTTACTCATCCTAGCCAAAACCTGAAATCAACCCAAATGTCTTTCAACGCTTTTTTTTTTTTAAGATTTTATTTATTTATTTGACAGAGAGAGATCACAAATAGGCAGAGAGGCAGGCAGAGAGAGAGAGGAGCAGAGAGAGCTCAGGCTTCCCGCTGAGCAGAGAGCCCGATGCAGGACTTGATCCCAGGACCCTGAGATCATGACCTGAGCCGAAGGCATCAGCTTAACCCACTGAGCCACCCAGGTGCCCCTCAACGCTTTTTTTTTTTAACTCTTTCAATACTTCTGCAGTCTCCCTTAGCAAGCTACAGAGAACTTCAGGTTCTCAACAATCTGCCCCTCTCATGAGCCTTCCCATACTTGGAAACACAATCGAAGTTTCCTCTGTACCCTCATTTTCCAGCTAGAAGTCAGTTCTCTCTCAGAACACTTACGATCAGGACTCATATAAATGCCTCCTCTCTCCCACCAGCTGGTAATGCTGTAAGAAGCATTGTGAGAGTAGGAATCATGCCCCACACCCTTGTACTCTCCTACCCAGGCATGCTGCCTTGTATCAATGTTCAGGTAAGCCAAGTCTTTCCAGAAGAAGCAATGTGAAGTTGATAAGTGCCACGCCTGCTTCCTCAAAGTCAAGTCCATGTCTTACTGATTCTGTGCCCAAGTAAAGCACCCAAACACAAGTATAAAAATAAATATATGAACTGAATGTCTTTACCTTGGGTTCAAGGATCAGTTCCACCCGTTCATTAGCATCTTCTTCTTCAGAGTCTGAGTTTCCCGCTTTTATATCCAGTTGCTCAAATGCACTGTCCAGTACTTGCAAACCATAGTTCACAGCCTCCTGAACTTTAGGAATCAGATCTACTTCTTTCTGTTCCCGGGTCTTCTCCTACAAAAAAATACTGTTCAGCATGGATCTCCAAAATATTGATACCACCCTAATAAAACACAATAAAACAAATCAATTAAAAATGTTAACAGAAGTCAGATTCTGCTGAATGTCTCAAGAGACCTTGAAGTAGGTTTTAAAACCCAAATTTGTCACTTTCCAGACATGGATCGAACTACCTAAGATCCCGAAGTTCCCAGTTCACCACCTACAGAAACAAAAGCACAACTCTGGTACAAGGGTTCAGCTAAGTAACCTATGCAAAAATCCCCTGCCCATGAATGGTACATCACTCCCCTGCCACTGAAGGAATGAAGGGCCTAGATTTTCAGGTTCGTAATAACTGCATCCCATGAACTTTGGTTAATGTGTCTTTGGACAATTCAGAAGTTAAGACTTTAGAAATACTCCAGCCAGAGATGTCATTTTTCAACTAGTTAAAATACAAAAACCAAAACCTAGTAATTATGGCTATTTTATAAATCTGTTTCAAACGAAGAGAGAGTCAGTTCCATCTCGGACTTATCCTATACAAGATCCTAAAACAACGCCCCCAATGAATGTCTGTACGTATAACCAAGCTGCTGAAAATACTCCACAGGCCTCCATTTTCTACCACAGCAGTTCTCAGTGACAGTCCCCTCACTCATCAACTGTGTCTTCAGTTGTGAGAAATATTGAAAAAAAAAATTCATGTCATTTCCCCTCTTCATAAATATTCTAGAAGCTGATATAAATTATAGAAAGAATCAAACCATACAATGCTGTTATGAGGGTCAAAGGGAAAACCTATGAGTCTCTTACACTTTTATCTCAAGTATGGAAGTCTTCCTTTTTTTTTTTTTAAGATTTTACTTATTTATTTGATAGACAGAGATTACAAATAGCCAGAGAGGCAGGTAGAGAGAGAGAGGAGGAAGCAGGCTCCCCACTGAGCAGAAAGCCCGATGCGGGGCTCCATCCCAGGACCTTGGGATCACAACCTGAGCTGAAAGCAAAGGCTTTAACCCACTGAGCCTCCCAGGTGCCCCATGGAAGTCTTTCTAATGGGGCTTTTTTGTTCTGGCTGCATCTTTTTTCCACTCTGGTATCCTTGGTTCCAGTTAAATAGCTAACAGTGCACTATGTGTGTGAAAACGTGTTTGTTTAGTAAATATAAAGTAACTTTTTAAAAATAATGCACTACACACTCATCACTTCACAATGAACCAGATCTGGTGTAACCATATCCATTGCATTCAAATTTAAATGGTTAGCAAATTGTTTGAGAATCATTAAAAGTAACTTTTTTAAAAGCTGAGAATAGGCAGAAGTATGGGTGGTGTCTGACATCCTATCTTAACTGTTTCATCTGAGCAACAGTTACTCACAGAATACCAACTTTTTCAAGTGATGTGTATTTTCTCAGTAAATTAGAGCTGAGCCGAGGCTACTCCCAGTATAATCTGATATTCCAGGGCTTTCCTAAGTGGAAGGTACAACTTATGCCAAGGGACTAGAAAGCCCAGAATGTCTTAACTATGCTCTGGCCCATGGTGTGGCAACAGCCAGGGATAGCCCTCCAGTACCCACCCCTCACTCCCTTTTCCTTCTTCCTGCCTAGCCACCAGTATCTTCCATTAACATAGTCCATAAAATACCAACACATACCCCAACACTGAACTTCAGCTGCTGGCATTCTCTCTCACTGAAATGGCCTTAAAATCTGGCCCTTCTTCCTTCACCTAGCTAACATCATATCCTTGTAGGTTTTCCCTGCTTATATCACTCAGCCCTTCTCATCTGAACTTTGAGAACAGTTAGCACTTCTGACATGTTATTCCCTAGTGCCTCAACCAAGACCATAAGCTCCTGAGGATTAAGCCTTTAAGTCACCAGCTCCCTGCAATCTTAGGTGAGTCAATACATGCTCTCTGAGCATTCCATGCCTTCTACTAACACATCCTGTGGCGAGCTGGAGGCACTCAAATGTGTGTGGATTAAACTAGCATTTGTCTCACTGTCATTTCCAACTGGTAGGAATCCAGGCTGTCATGAAAGAACAGGGAAACATGGTCTTCAAAGAACTCACAACCTACAGACCAGTCTGTGGCCTGCTTTTGTATAGCCCTCAAGGTAAGAATGTTTTCATATATTTTTTTAAGATTTTATTTATTTATTTGACAGAGAGAGAGACAGCAAGAGAGGGAACACAAGAAGAGGGAGTAGGTGAGGAAAAAGCAGGCTTCCTGCCAAGCAGGGAGCCCGATGCAGGGCTTGATCCCAGAACCCCGGGATCATAACCTGAGCCAAAGGCAGAGGCTTAACGACAGAGCCACCCAGGCGCCCCATGGTTTTTACATTTTCTAAGGGTGTGAGAGGAAGGAGGAGAAAGAGAAGAAGGGAAAGAAGGGAAAGCGACAGATGTAGCCAGACAAACCTAAAACATTTACTATCTGGTCTTTTACAAAAAATCTCCATTGACCTGTGCTCTGCTCTGAAGCCAGAATTTAGAAACTTTATATATTTCTTACTATACAAAATTTCAGAAACAAACCAAAAAATTTAACCCCTGGGCTATCAGGAGCAGCCTTTGCATTTCCCCTAGTGACCATCCTCTTGCCCACAATCCCCCACCAGCCACGTTACAAAGTTGCACCACTTTCTTTCCCTAAGTCAAGACTCAACAGAAGAGAGATTTAGTGCCAGTACCTGTTCTGCTTTTTCTGTCTCAGCCTTGAGCACCGGTTCCTCCACCTCTTCATCATATACACGCTACATGTGGAAGCAAATTCACTGTTAAACGGTCAAAATATTTGCAACACCATGCAATATACAATATACAAATTCAACACTCAATATAAAAAGTCAAAGACAGAGGAGAAACGATCATTCAACAAATGACTGAGGCCATCAGCCAAAGACAAAAGTCAAAAAGCAGCAGTTAATGCACCAAATACTAAACTTAAAAAGATACAAAAGATAAAAAGACTAAGAAACATGAAAAAAAGTTCAATCTCATGGCTGGTTGATGAAAGAGTCACAAAAACAATTAAGATACCATTTTCATACCTTCTGATGTAACCTAATACCTAATGCTGACAAGTGCAATGATACAGGTACTTAAACATGAGGCTACTGGAAATGCCAACTGGTAGAACTTATCTACTAGGTAACAAGAGTTTTAACACTTTGAGCAATGGAAATGGTAAAAGTTGTTTTTCATCCTGTTGCTTAAAATTGTTGATAAACTTTTATTATCCCGATTATATGAAAGCAGGTAAGCCAAGCCCACCAAATATTTGCCAGAAGGCCAGGCATTTGATTGACCTGTACAGCACGCGCAGGCAGGCATCTCTTTTCCAAGAGAGCTATGGCTCCAGTAACTCACTGTGATGTCTTTTACTTTTTAACTACTTAACTATTAAAATGAAGACATGGGAATGTGTCCTAGTAAGACTTATTCGAAATCCACAGTATTTAATATTGGGAGACTGGCATAGAGATAATCATAATAAAATACAGAGGCAAGAAACTGATCCATAATTACATGTAAGCCTCATTTTACATTCACAAAACACAAATGTATATATACATACTTCCATACACATGAGTCAGTGAGGAAAAGAACTTAAAGCTTACCCATACAGGGGAAAAAAACAAAGTAACATTGCTATTTCTTACTACATCTAGTAACACTCCTACACATCCATGCAGATATATACTTTCCAGGTAAGAATAAAAATACAGATATACAAAGAGAGGCCCTCACCCAAAATATCTCGAGTTCAGGTAAAAAATGAAAAGTTGCTGCCTTTGAAACAAATATGGAAAAATATTAAAGTCTGCTAATGCAAAGTGGCGCATATTACTAGCATTTGTGGTTACTATCTGTTCTGTTCTAGAAATTTGAAAGATTCCATTAAAATAGTTATGAAATAATAAACTAATATTAAGAAAAATGCAGCCTGCAAATATATACATACAGAAAGTTAAAAAAAAAAACTAGAAAGAAATATGGCAAAATGTTCAATGGCTGGTTAATTTGGGGAGGTGGAATTATAGTTGATTTTTTGTGGTCTTAATTTTTTCACTTTAGTACTTTTTATCTATTCCAATCTCTTCTACAAGTGTTCATTAATTTTGTTAACAGGAAAGAAAAAACTTAAAGGCCAATGTCAGCATGGGAAATGGACTTAGAATGCATATATGTCAGAACACTGAGAGGCCCCCTCCACCATCTGAAATTTCAGATGCTGCTTCATCTTCCATACTTTTAAAAAATAACTATTCTATAAGGACAAGAAATTTGGGGGGGCGGTTAATCTTCAGAGACAGAAACAGAAAAGTAAATAAATCTCAAAACTAAGGCTTTCAGACAGGACAGCTACCAGGGTAACTTCATATTTTAAATAGCAAGACCATTTAACCTAAAAGGTTGAGCTTCACACTCAAGTCTGAACAGCACCGACATCTTACTTTTTCCCCTGCTTGTCATTAAAAACTACTTCATAAGATGGGACGCCTGGGTGGCTCAGTGGGTTAAAGCGGCTGCCTTCGGCTCAGGTCATGATCCCAGCGTCCTGGGATCGAGTCCCACATCGGGCTCCTTGCTTGGCAGGGAGCCTGCTTCTCCCTCTGCCTCTGCCTGCCACTCTGTCTGCCTGTGCTTGCTCTCGCTTCTCTCTC
>NC_081560.1:152714432-152802845 GCF_022355385.1 Mustela nigripes | reverse complement strand
TTAAGCGGCTGCCTTCGGCTCAGGTCATGATCCCAGCGTCCTGGGATCGAGTCCCACATCGGGCTCCTTGCTTGGCAGGGAGCCTGCTTCTCCCTCTGCCTCTGCCTGCCACTCTGTCTGCCTGTGCTTGCTCTCGCTTCTCTCTCATGACAAATTAAAAAAAAAAAAAAAAAAAAAACCTACTTCATAAGATACTAGTAGACTGCAGCTGGTAGGCCAAACTTGACCTCTAAGAAACCAACCAGCAAATACATAAAACCTGTGGATCTTCCTAGAGTGAAAAGAACGATGTATCTCAAGTCCTCAGCATGCAGCAGATAATCAATGCTAACTTCCTTCACTCTCAACAGGCTACCCTCATAGCTTCATGTGTTTCTTGATAATTTTTAAATCAGGTAGCTATTCCCAGATTGTTATGAAATAACAATCTTTTGTATTTGCCCTCAAAGGATATTTTCTTCATTTGGGGAGATGGGGCCAGAGATATGGTGGTAAACTGGAGAAAAGGAACCAGGGGCTGAGGACATCTTAACAGATCATAAACAGCCCCAATCCTTTTATGTGTTCTCTTGTTCATTCATTCAAACATTCTCTAGGGTCCTACAAACCAGGGACGTGCTGGGCCCAAAGAATACAGTATTTAGAACAAATGTGGGGCCTGATTTAGTAGGGTAGATTGACACAATAAATTATATCAATAAATATAATTTATTTATTAAATTATAATTATATTATATTTATAATTATATTATATAATTATAGATATGATTATAATTATATTTATATTAAATATAAATCTTACAGTCATAAGAAGTGCACTAAAGAAGTCACTTCTTGGGTGCCTGGCTAGTTCAGTCAGAAGAGCATGCAACTCTTGGGGCGCCTTGGTGGTTCAGTGGGTTGACCCTCTGCCTTCACCTTGGGTCATGATCTCAGGGTCCTGGGATTGAGCCCTGCGTTGGGCTCTCTGCTCAGCAGGGAGTGTGTTGCACGCCCCTGCCCGCCTGCCTCTCTGCCTACTTGTGATCTCTGTTAAATAAATAAATAAAATCTTGAATAAAAAAAAAAAGAAGAAGAGCACGCGACTCGTGACCCTGGGATCATGAGTTCAAGCTCCACTTTGGGTGCAGAGATTATTTAAAAAATTAAGTTAAAAAAAAAAAAGTCATCTCTACGTCACTTAATGTTTCAGGACAAAATTCTTAAATTAATAGGTTAATGAAATCTTAAGAATTCTGTTCCCTTCTGATAACATGCCACTGTTAATTAGTCTATCTCCTCCTTCAGAGTCCCCTCTTGGGCTTTTACTAAAGGTACTAATTTCTCTTGTCCTAGAAAGTTTTGATTGCTCTTTAATTTCACTAATTCTGTAATGCATTTTTCAACCTGGGTACCTGCTCCTGAGGTTAACTACTAAAACCCAGAAATGTACCTGTGATTTTGAATAACTTTCTAATAAACTACCGAGAAACTAAATGGCACCATCATGCAAGCCAGAATTGTAATACATGAGCACCAGTGTCAGGGTTTGAAAAAAACATATAAAAAGCCAAATCACTGCAAAGTGTCTTAACATACGTAGATTTTTTTTTCACAGTTTTTTTTTTTTTAATTATTTATTTACTTGACAGAGATCACAAGTAGGCAGAGAAGCAGGCAGAGAGAGAGGAGGAAGCAGGCTCTCTGCTCAGCAGAGAGCCTGATTCGGAGCTCGATCCCAGGACCCTGGGATCGTGACTTGAGCCGAAGGCAGAGGCTTTAACCCACTGAGACACCCAGGCACCCCAGTTTTATTAAGCATCAGCTGCACTCTTCACATCATTATGTTCTGCCACGAATAAGAAGACCATGTAACACGTGGCATTACAGGGAGGTATGAGAAGCAGTAGAACAAGCAAACTGAGCAGAGAATTCTGGCTGCAGAATGGAAGGGGAAGAAGCTTAAGGACTAAGGCAATGGAAAAATATATGGAAAAAAGGGCACCCAAGAAGTGAACAGAAATAAAGAACTACTACAAAAAAAAAATCAACAAGAACAAAAAAACCTGCTAGATCAAGGAAAACTCAAAACCTGAAAAAATCTGGCCAGAAAGTAACAGCGAAATGAAAGATAAGTATGACATGAAGACTGTGATTCAGAAAAAATAGTTTATGATGCCCACTCCTACTCCACAAAATTCAACTGTGTACCAATTTAGTGGTACAGGCACATTGGGTACAAGGGGACCCTTCCAATTCAACTCCTTGCTCATTGTAGGGCTCCAGCACTGACTGCAGAGAAGAGCCAAACACCTGACCCAGCAAGAAAGGTGCAAAATGAGGGCAAACAAGTATACTTAAAAGGAGACTATATGTGGCTTGATGAAAATGAAACGGGGCTGCATACACCTGTAAACTGCATCTGCAGTGAGAAAGATGCTCAGAACCAAGCATGCATGTTCTACACAGATCACCAAAAGCTGACTACAGATTTTACTAGAACACTTGCCATATCTTAAACTTACTGGCAAAGAGATCTCGAACTCCTTCACTAAATCCTTATTTTATACAGTTTCCCAAAAATGGTAATGGCGATTCAACATGAATTACTTAAAAAAAAAAAACACATCACTACGTGGCATAAGATACCTGCATGACAGTATTTGGCTCTCTCATCACAATCCTGAATCTCAGGCTTTTATAATTTTGCAATTTTCAAAATCCTTCCTAATACTTTACATCTAACAATCTCAGGAAATAGGCTACTTTAATAATCCTCTTTTGGCAGATTACTTAAGGCTGACACTCAGAAAGTTAACCTCCTGATGGACTCAGAAATGTGCTTAACTAAGCTTCCTCTCCATTCTCATCTCTTAACAGTCTCCCCTTCACTCACTGGGCTCTAGCCACATTTGTTTTCTTTCTATTCGGGAATTACACTATTACAGAATATTGTTGTATTCTGCAAAGAGAGTTCTAGCTAATTTACCTATGTATTCCTAGGACCTAGCACTCAGAAAGTCAATACATATATAGTGAAAAATCACACATGGTTCAAAGCTCAGTACTCTGTTTAGAGCTGACTCCATATCACAGATTCAGCCATTGAAACAAAACGTTAATCAATACTATAAAAAAAAAGACTATTTCAAGTAGGTACATGCATGCCTTTAATATAACTTATCAGAACGTGATGGACACAGTCAATATTGCAGCCACATTTTGGTGCCCAGATGATCAGACTAGGTGTACAGCTCTCCTTACAGAACATGTCCACAAAAAGGCTTGTTGGAATGCCACCCAAGTCAGCAGTACTACAACTAAAAACGGATGAAAAAACTAGGAGTAAGAAAACTGTATCACTAGATTTTTTTTTAAAGCTTCAAAAAATAAACTTTACTAATTTAAGAAAAGTGATTAATCCTAGAGGAAGAAGCTTCAATTCCCAAGAACCCCTACATTCATCAAAATTGAATAGGGTACCTAATAAAAAACCACTAAGTATCACAACAGAACTCTCGCTTCTCCAACAAGCATTATTTATAAGTCTGATACAACTAGGTAACTCACGTTCTCAATGAACTGGGTATTAGACAGCATAAGGAAGTCATTGAAGACATTGTGAAGACGACAATCTGTGGCTTTAGTTTCCCGGATTAGTCCATCCACTTGTTTCTTGATTTCATGGGTCCTGGAGATAGTCTGCTGTGAGAATTCCTGTAGAAACTGTAGCAGCTATTTTAAAAAAAAAATACAGCAATATCAGCATCACATGTGTCTCCTCTGTGGGTCAAAAGAAAAAAGAACCCATTTTCTTTTCAACTTTGAGTGTGCGTGCTGGAATGCAACGGATGCTGCTTTTGACAGTACCCAAGACCAAGCAGCACGGAAAAACATTAAAGCAGCTCATCACAGGGATGCCTGGGTGGCTCAGTTGGTTAAGCAGCTGCCTTCGGCTCAGGTCATGATCCCGGCGTCCTGGAATCGAGTCCCGCATCGGGCTCCTTGCTCAGCGGGGAGCCTGCTTCTCCCTCTGCCTCTGCCTGCCATTCTGTCTGCCTGTGATCGCTCTCTCCCCTTCTCTCTCTCTGATAAATAAATAAAATCTTTAAAAAAAAAAAAAAGCAGCTCATCATAACAGTGACAAGGAGTGAATGGACACTTGCTATCTCGTATCTGGAGAAATTTTAAAGTCTTGTTTGGTTATCATTCTTCAGAAATCCCAGAGGAAGAGCGAAATAACAAACCACTACTATTATTTTTTTTTTAATGTATTCATATGGGACTTCAGAATCACAGTTCCGAGCTTCTAGGTCCCGAGGCCTTCAAAGTCCCACTGCAGGAGATGCACACAGCGGCTTGCCTATCTCCCCATACAGTCCGGGTCCCAACGTGGAATGGCCTCATGATGCCCTAGCAATCCCGGGCGCAGAGAAAATCCATCTGCCTCGCTCAAGATGGAGGTGGGTGCACCGCTGGAAAACCCAAACAAGGAACAGAACCCCGCGTCTGGGCTGCAGTCCGAGTGGGGGCACTCAGCCAGCTAAGGACGACAGGCCCGCCCCCGCCCAGGTGCCTAGGGTCCGCCACCGTGGCGTTTGTGATATAGAGAAGGGGCGTGTTATTAAAAATAACAGAGACAGCGGGATAGACCGGGTGAAGTATTCGGGGCTCCCATCCTTCTGCTAGCAAGCTACGCGTCACCCCTGGCGCCCCCCCCCCTCCACTCCCATCCCTGGGGTCCGCCTCTCACGCCCGCATCAGCCGCCAGCGACCAACTCTGGCTGCTCCTGCGGATCTCCTCCACCGACCAGGGTCGCTCCCACACTGGCTCCGACGCCGGCGCCCGCTCCTGGTCGGGGGTCGTCCGGTTCATCTGCAGCGGGAAGGATGAAAAGAAGGGCTGAGCTTTGGGGAGACGGCGGCCCCGGCCCGGCCGCGACCCAATCCTGCCCGCTGCACGCCGCCCTCCGCCCTCACCATCCCGGCGGTGCAGTTCGGCGAGCTGCTGGGTAGCCACCACGGTATTCGCTGAGGCCCGCAGGGCTGCGGAAGCCGAGACCCGAACCCTGAAGCCCCGGCACGTGACCGGCGGTCACGTGACCGGGCTCGCACGTGACCGGATGTGCCGCGCCGGCGGGGGAAAAAAAAAGTGGCCAAGGATTCGGAGTTGAGTCACAAGGCCTGCGGCTGGGCTAAGATGGAAGCGGGAAGAAAGAGAGGGTGCGGACGCCTGGGGGCGCTAGTGGTCGGGTTGCTGTGGAGCCGGAGGGCGCAGGCGGTGGCTGTGGGGCGCGCTGCGAGAAGGGAACCCTGAAAGGAACCTGTGAAACAACCCGTCTAGGGACTCCGGCCTTCGTGGGAGGAAGCAAAGCTTTCCCAACTGCGTGTCTTCCTGGTTGCAACTCTGCTGCCCTTCGCTGGGTCCGCGCCTCGGCGCTCAGTAAGTGGAGGAGGAATGTTTTATGATTTACAAGATTTTATTTTTCACATAGTGGAAACAATGGCATATTCTTGTCTTTACTTTTCAGTGAATGACTATAATGTGGATATTGCACAAAGTCAGGGACAGGTCTAACAATTTTCTTGAAGACATAAACTTCTGAGCATTCTATAATCCAATATAATATTATTTCCTAATAATTTAATGGATTGTTCATTAATATTAGAGGATTTAATAAGAGAAAAGTCACTGACAAAATCTGCTTTACAACCAAAATCCAGGGGTGCCTGGGTACTCAATCAGTTAAGTGACCAACTTTTGATTTCAGTTCAGGTCATGACCTCAGGGTCATGAGATCAAGTCCTGGGTCAGCTCTGTGCTAGGCTTAGAGCCTTCTGAAGATTCTCTTTCTCTCCCACTGCTCCTTCCCCTCCCCACCCCCTGCATGCACTCTTTCTTTCTATCTCTAAACAAACAAACAAACAAAAATCCAAACAACTGAAAACCCAGCATTTTCAAAGCTGCAGAACTGTTCGCTGTTAAGACACAGTTTCACAAAGTCATTGCTGAAGCTGCAAATACCAATGGAAAAAGTAATAACAATAATACTAATTTTAAAAGCCTCAATTTATCCAAATTCTTTATCATTGATATAATTCATATAAGCAGTGTTAAATATCACATGTTTTACATTACAGTGTGAGGCAAGACATTTATAACAAGATCTGGGCCATAGCTTCAGTATTTAATATATGTAAATGAATTTGGACGCATAACTAAAAGTGCTTAAATCCAGCTGGTTTTCTAAGTAATGCGTGATACAAATGGTGTAACTATAGCATGAGAATTTGGGATTGTTACCAACAATCTCTAATGAAGCCCCCAGTTCCTGTGCATGTATTGATACCACTCTGTGGTTTGATTATTCTAAAGGACTTGTGAGTTTTGTTTTATGAGAGCCCACAAACCTAAGAATCCAGTAATATAGTTCTGACCCAATTTAATAAGTCTACTAACTGTAAATTATATGCTTTTTTAAAGAAATGGTAGTTATGATTTTTTTAAGATTTTATTTATTCATTTGAGAGAGAGAAAACAAACAGGGGAGGGGCAAAGGAAGAGAGAGAAACAGACTTCCCACAGAGCAGGGAGCCTTATGCAAGAATCAATCTCAGGACCCCAAGATCATGACCTGAGCCGAAAGCAGACACTTAACCAACTGAGCCATTCAGGTGCCCCAGTTACGATTATTTTTAAAGTATTATTTTAGTACTTAATTAATTTAGTACTTAATTAATTAATTTAGTACTTTATTAATTATATCTCTGGTAGTGTGGCCAAATTGAAGCCAAATTACTACCACTGTTATCATTTTGCACTAGTATATGAAGTGTGAGCAGCAAATGTGTGCAACTATATTCCAACAGTGTCAAATTCTATAACTCTTCAAGTTAGATTTCTTAGCTACAAGATATATTTTACCAATCACCCCCTGACCAAATTCTTTTTTCCTTTCTTCTTTTTTTTTTTAAGATTTAGTTATTTTAGAGAGAGAGAACGGGTGGGAGGGGCAGAGGGAGAGAGAGAATCTGAGGCAGCCTCTGCAATGAGCACAGAGCCTGATGCAATGCTTGATCTCATGACCCTAAGATCACGACCTGAGCTGAAACCAAGAGTGCGACGCTTAACCAATTTTGCCACCCAGGCACCCCACCAAATTCTTTTTTATTTCCCACCTGTTTCTTTTTAACAAGACTCACAAAATTATTTATGACATTGTTCGTTCTCTCTGGTGAAACCCCTGGTTTAGTTCAACAAACTACTGCCTGCAAGGTGAGTTTACAGCTCTTAAAATGTACATGTAATTATTCTGGGTAGCCTTTATCTGAAATACTTTTTAAATACTAAAGATCACAAAAATCTCCTTTCATTTTATAACAGTTTCTAACTTAATTCAACGTATACGCAATAGTGTAAACCACTAGCTGCTTGCCTTCTCAATAAAGGAGTTCAAAGGTATTAAATAATGTGTAATGTTTTCTATAGTATTATTAATTTTATATCTTTAGGGCATTACAGGCTGAGAAAGTTGGCAAAAAAAAAAAGAGTACATGGTTTTATGCTTTTATAATGCATAGCTCTCAGATTTCACGCTGAACTACCCCCAGTTTTAAAATACCCATGGTTGGGGCGCCTGGGTGGCTCAGTGGGTTAAGCCGCTGCCTTCGGCTCAGGTCATGATCTCAGGGTCCTGGGATCGAGTCCCGCATCGGGCTCTCTGCTCAGCAGGGAGCCTGCTTCCTCCCCTCTCTCTCTCTCTCTGCCTGCCTCTCTGCCTACTTGTGATCTCTCTCTGTCAAATAAATAAATAAAATATTTAAAAAAAATAAATAAAAAATAAAATACCCATGGTTGGGGCACCTGGGTGGCTCAGTGGGTTGGGCCTGTGCCTTCAACTCAGGTCAAGATCCTGGGATCGAGCCCCGCATCATGCTCTCTGCTCAGTGGGCAACCTGCTTCCCCTTCTCTCTCTCCCCTGCCCCTCTGCCTACTTGTGATTTCTCTCAGTCAAATAAATTTTTAAAAATTTTTTTAAATATCCTTGGTTGAGGTTGACCATCAAATATGTTATACGTAAGAATTGATTCTCTAACTCTGCTTTCTTGAAAATAAAGTCTAGCCAACCTGCTTTATTTTACAGAGGCCCCTCCAGTGAGCAAGCAAGCCATGGTTCTTCTAACAGTCATTTAAAGTGCCTGAGAGATTTTCTCCAAGAACATGCAATTCAGAGGCTCCACGAGAGGTGAGTCAGAAATGCTTCCCAGTCAGAAAACCCAGACACCATGCACCCCACAGTAAGTACAACATATTCCTCTAAGAGATCCCTGCTCTCTGACCTGGGCAGAAAAGCTGATCCACATACAGAGTGACAGAGGCTGATGAGTTATGGGAATCAAGTGGCTTTGCTTACTGATACTAAACTCTGACTTTATATGTCAACAAGCAGCACTTTCTCGGTGGTCAGGAATGCATTTCTACCATAGCATTTCTCCCTGCCTCTGTTAATCATTGAGCTCTTTTTTTCTGAATTTGAGAGTGAGTCAGGGCTTTAACTCTAGGACAGCCTGATAAAGATTCAAGAGTTGGAATTTTAAATCAGCTGCAAACCTTTGAGTATTGGTGGAGGGTCATCTCAAGCCACTGGGGCAAAATTTGACTTTCTAAAAAATAGTGCTGAAACAACTGGGTAACCATTTGGGAAGAGATCAAAGTAGAACCATACCTAACACTTCACATAAAAATAAATTCCTACTGGATTAGGGATCTAAATGCAAAAACCAAAACCATGCAGTACTAATAGACAACATGAATGATTTCCTCTTTAGCTTCAGTGTAGAGAAAGCCTTACTATGACTTGAAATCCAGAGTGATAAAGAAAAATTAATAAATTTGAATACATAAACATAAAACATTTTTCATGGTTAAAAGCCATCATAAAAAGTCAATGAACAATTGACAAACCACGAGACAATATTTGCAGCATATATAACAGACAAATGGTTAGTATCACTAATATATTAAGAGAATATTAAAGGGTTCTCAAAAATTAAGTAGCAAGACAGCAAGAGAGAGAGAGCGCTACCTTCCAGTATCTCTGATGAATGTAGATGCAAAAATCCTCAACAAAATATTAACAATTTGAATCCAACAGTACAATAAAAAAAAAATCATTCACCATGATCAAGAGGGATGTATTCCCAGGATGTAAGAGTGTTTCAGTATCCAAAAGTCAATCAGTGTGATATATCATATCAATAAGAGAAAGAGAAAGAATAAAACCCATATGATCATCTCAGTAAGTGCAGAAAAAGTTTTGACAAAGTACAACATCCATTCATGATAAAATCCCTCAACAAGGTATACCTAGAGGGAATATACCTCAACATAATAAAGGCCATATATGAAAAATCCCAAGCTAACATCATACTCAGTGGGGAAAAACTGGGAGCTTTTCTTCTAAGGTCAGGAACAAGACAAGGACACTCTCATCACTTTACTTCAACACAGTACTGGAAGTCCTAGCGACAGCAATTGGACAACAAAAAGAAAGAAAAGGCATCCAAATTGATAAGTAAGACTTTCACTATTTGCCGATGACATGATACTATATATAGAAAACTTGAAGGACTCCATCAAAAATCTACTAAAACTGATAAATGAAATCATTAAAGTTGCAGGATACAAAATCAATGTACAGAAATCTCTTGCATTTCTATTTACTAGTAATGAAGCAGCAGAAAGAAATTAAGAAAACAATCTCATTTACAAGTGCAAAAAAATAATAAAATACCTAGGAATAAACTTCAGCAAAGTGGTAAAAGCCCTGTATTCTGAAAACTATAAAATACCAATGAAAGAAATTAAAGACAACAAAAAGAAATGGAAAGACAGTCCATGTTCATGGGTTGGAAGAACAAATATTGTTTTTGTTTTTGTTTTTTTTTTAATTTTTTTTAATTTATTTATTTGACAGAAATCACAAGTAGATGGAGAGGAAGGCAGAGAGAGAGAGAGAGAGGGAAGCAGGCTCCCTGTTGAGCAGAGAGCCCGATGCGGGACTCGATCCCAGGACCCTGAGATTATGACCTGAGCCGAAGGCAGTGGCTTAACCCACTGAGCCACCCAGGCGCCCCGGAAGAACAAATATTGTTAAACTGTCTATACTACCCAATGCAATCTACAGATTCAATGCAATCCCTATCAAACTCTCAACAGCATTTTGCACAGAACTAGAACAATACTAGAATTTGTATGGAACCACAGAAGACCCTGAAGAACCAAAGCAATGAGAAAGAAAAACAAAACTGAATATAGCACATTCCAGAATTCACGTTATGTTACAAAGCTGTATTATTCAAGACAGTATGTTGCTGGCATAAAAATAGACACGTGGATCAAGGGAAGAGAATAGAAAACCCAGAAATAAACCCACAATTATATGGTGAACTAATCTTTTACAAAGGAGGCAGGAATATGCAATGGGAAACAGTCTCTTCAACAAATGGTGTTGGGAAAACTGGCCAGCCACATGCAAAAGAATGAAACTGGACCACTTTCTTACCACCACACACACACACACACACCCTCAAAATGTGAGACCTGAAACCATGAAAATCCTAAAATAGAGCACTGGCAATAATTTCTCTGACATTGTTGTAGCAACATCCTTCCACATCTGTCTCCTGAGGCAAGGGAAACAAAAGCAAAAATAAAGTACCAGGACTACATCAAACAAAATGAAAAGCTTCTGCACAGCAAAGGCAACAACCAACAAAACTAAAAAGACAACCTACTGGAAGGGAGAAAATATTTTCAAATGGCATATCTGATAAAGGGTTAGTATCCAAAGTATCTAAAGAACTGATTCAACTTGGGGGTGCCTGGGTGGCTCAGTCATTAAGCGTTTGCCTTCAGCTCAGGTCATGATCTCAGGGTCCTGAGATTGAGTCCCACATGGGGCTCTCTGCTCAGCAGGGAATCTGCTTCTCCCTCTCCTTCTCCCACCTGTGCTCTCTCTCTCAAATAAATAAATAAATAAATAAAATCTTAAAAAAAAAAAAAAGAACTGATTCAACTCAACACACAGAAAACCAAATAATCTGATTTAAAAATGGACAGGAGACATACACAAACATTTCTCCAAAGAGGACATTCAGAAAGCCAATGGACACCTGAAAAGATGTTCAAAAGCACTCATTATCAGGGAAATGCAAATCAAAACCACAATGTGGTGGGGCACCTGGGAGGCTCAGTGGGTTAAAGCCTCTGCCTTCGGCTCAGGTCATGATTCCAGGGTCCTGGGATCGAGCCCCGCATCGGGCTCTCTGCTTGGCAGGGAGCCTGCTTCCCTTCCTTCTCTCTCTGCCTGCCTCTGCCTACTTGTGATCTCTGTCAAATAAATAAATAAAATATTTAAAAACAAAAACAAACAAAACTACAATGGGGGGCACCTGGGTGGCTCAGTGGGTTAAGCCTCTGCCTTCGGCCAGGTCATGATCCCAGGGTCCTAGGATCGAGCCCAGTGTCGGGCTCTCTGCTCAGCGGGGAGCCTGCTTCCCTTCCTCTCTCTCTGCCTGCCTCTCTGCCTATTTGTGATTTCTGTCTGTCAAATAAATAAATAAAATCTAAAAAAAAAAAAAACACAACTACAATGGGATATCACCTCACACCTGTCAGAGAGGCTAAAATAAAAAACTCAAGGGACACCTGGCTGGCTCAGTTGGTGGAGCATGTGACTCTTAATCTCAGGTTTGTGAATTTGAGCCCCAAGTTGGGTGTAGAGATTGCTTAAAAATAAAATCTAAAAAAAACAAAAAACAAAAGAACTAAAAAAGCAACAAGTGTTGATAAGAATGTGGAGAAAAAGGAACCCTTCTGAACTGTTGGTGGGAATCCAAACTGGTGCAGCCACTGTGAAAGACAGTTCCTCAAAGGGAGGTTCCTCAAAAAGTTAAAAATAGAACTATCCAGCCATCTAGTAATTGCACTACTGGATATTTACTGAAAGAATACAAAAACATTAATATAAAAGGATACATGCGCCCCTATGTATGTTGTAGCATTATTTACAATAACCAAACTATGGAAGCACCCAAGTGTCCATCAACAGACAATGGTCAAAGACATCTCTCTCTCTCTCCTCTCTCTCTCTCTCTCTCTCTCTCTCTCTCACACACACACACACACACACACACACAAACAGTGGAATAGTATTCAGCCATAAAAAAGAATGTAGCCTTGCCATCTGAGACAACAATGAGAGTATAATGCTAAGCAAAATAGGCTGATCAGGCAAAGACAAATATATGATTTTTCTCATATATGGAATGTAAGAAACAAAACAAACAAAGGGGAAACAACAGAGAGACAAACCAAAGAACAGATTCTTAACTATAGAGAACAGAGGGGAGGCTACCCTGTGGTTACCAGAGGGGAGGTGGGAGGGTGGGTGGGTGAAATAGGTAGAAGAGATTGGGAGTGCACTCGTGATGCACACTGGGTAAGTATGGAACTGTTGAATCACTATATTGTACACTTGAAACTAATATAGCTCTGTATGTTAACTGCCCTGGAATTTAAATAAATAAATAGCCTGATGACAATGGCACTTCACATTTGTGACAATTAGATCATGTAGGTTACTGGGACCAACGTTGACCCTACATCTTTAAACCACACCCGCCATCCTTCTTCGTACATCACCACCACCACTCCCAATAAAGGAAAGCCCTAAATAGCCCAGGGTCCTTTTTTTTTTTAAGATTTTATTTATTTATTTGAGAGAGAGAGACAGTGAGAGAGAGCATGAGCGAGGAGAAGGTCAGAGGGAGAAGCAGACTCCCTATGGAGGTGGGAGCCCGATGCGGGACTCGATCCTGGGACTTCGGGATCATGACCTGAGCTTAAGGCAGTCGTCCAACCAACTGAGCCACCCAGGCGTCCCCCAGGGTCCTTTAAGACTGTTACTTGGGGCTTTCCTCACTTCTTGCCCAGCCTACTCCAGTTCTTCTCCAATTGTATCAGCTACCAATCATGAATTGCATCTCTGAGTTTGCAACCAGTTTGAAGGCCCCCAAACTTGGTATGATATTTGATTCTTTGTCTTTGACCATTGGCAAAGATTTTGACTCAGATTCTCTGCTCTGATTTTTCTCTCATGTGGTCACTCCAAATAGTAATTTGAGCCATATGAAACTGCTGTTTTTATATGACAAAAACACAAATATTTTGTATGGTTCAACGTAAAAGGTTACCCAAAACCTGGCCTGAACCTATTGACCAGCACAGCAGCAATGCTGTGTTCCCAACTTAGAGTATGTTGTATTTCAGTTTTGCTTTCCCAAACGTTTAATTATTTTATTATAGTCTCTTTTGATGCCTGCTAAGTCCCTTTCCATTCTTTTTTAGAATTATTCAGTGTGCTGTTGCCTATCTCATCATTTCTTTGCATATCTCATTTCTTACTGAAAACCTGGCTTTTTAAATAATATAACTTGGCAACTCTGTAAGTCAGATACATACCTTCCAGGATTTATTTTATTTTTTTTATTTTTATTATTTTAAGATTTTTTATTTTATTTTATTTATTTGACAGAGAGAGATCACAAGTAGGCAGAGAGGCAGGCAGAGAGAGAGAGAGGAGGAAGCAGGCTCCCTGCTGAGCAGAGAGCCCAACACGGGACTCGATCCCAGGACCCTGAGATCATGACCTGAGCTGAAGGCAGCGGCTTAACCCACTGAGCCACCCAGGCGCCCCTTCCAGGATTTATTTTAGTTAATTTTTCTTACAGTTGTTGTTGTTGTTGTTGTTGTGTGTTTATTTAGTGACTTTCCTGTACTACTTTTGTAGCCTGTTTTCTTTGTCATGTATGGCCACTAAAGTCTCTGTTCACTTAACTTAGGGGTTAACCAGTGACTGGACAGAGATTCCCTGTATGCCTGGTACCAGTAAGTCTCCCAGCTTTTGCCAAGGGGTCTGTGTCTGTATGTTAGGGTAAACCTTAAATCTGGCAGTTTACAACTCAGGCTTAGCCTTCGGTTCCTGCTTACATGGAGTCTCAACACTAACCAGAGGTGAAAGATTAGGGCCTTCTCCTGGGCATGTGAACTGGCTTGTACATCAAATGGCCTCTAGGCCCCAGGAATGCATTGGCACTTTTCAAAGTCTATCTCATTCCCCAAACTTCCTTTTCAGTTTTTGGGCAGTCTCTTCTTTATTCCACAACTGTTAACCTTCATGTACCTACAATGTTAAACAGTCACTACTGATTTTCTTTTTTTAAACAGATGTTCCAGGAAAAGGCTTTCACAGTGAGTAAGCTCTGAATGAGGTCAAGTAAAGATAATCCCTGTGAGTGGGAATTTCCAGGAGCCTCTAAAAAGGTCAAACTGTGTAATTCTCTAGGAGTGGGGCTTTTTCAGGAGTCCCAAACTTTTCTGTTCTCTCCACTGGTTGCTAGGTGGCTGGGTTGCACAGTTACCATGTTGTGAGGCTGTAGGTTTTCAAAGCTACAAGAGAGCTGGGAAGAAGGGGATCAGAATAGGGCAAGTTATAATTCTGAAAAGCTCCCTTTCCTTACTGGGACTCAGCCATTTTTCTTGAATAAATGTTCTTTGGATTGTTGCAAGCCTTTGGTTTATCTTCAGAGTTCTGAAAAAGTTGATTTAAAATTTTTTTGCCAGAGTTCTCATTGTTTTTATGGGGAGTGGATGAAGGTTCTTAGTCTGCCATTCCATTCTCTGGTGGAATCTTGAAGTTTCCTTTCTTTTCTTTTAAATTTTATTTATTTGAGAGAGAGAGAGTATGAGAGCGAGAGCGAGCGAGAGAGAGAGAGCATGAGCAGGGAGTAGGGGCACAAGGAGAGGGAGAAGCCACCTCTCAGCTGATCAGGGAGACTGATATGGAACTGGATCCTAGGACTCTGGGATCATGACCTGGGCCAAAGGCAGATGCTTAAACAACTGAGCCACCCAGGTGCCCTGAAGTTTCCTTTCTATAGATATTATACATTTCTGAAGTTTATTCCTAGGGTATTTTTGTTGCTATTTTAAATACATTTTCTTCCACTATATTTTCTAATTGGTTTTGTCTTTATTTAGGAAACCTCTTTTTTTAAAAATTCTAGTGTAATTGATGTACAACATTATATTAGTTTCAGGTATACAATATAATAATTCAACAATTCCATACATTACTCAGTGCTCATCATGATAAGTGTCCTCTTTATCCCTTTTACCTATTTTACCTGTTCTCCCACCCACCTTCCCTCTGGTAACCATCTGTTTGTTCTCTTGTTGAGTCTGGGTTTTTTTGGTTCATCTCTTAGTTTTCCTTTGTTTCTTAAATTCCACATATAAGTGAAATCATACGGTATTTGTCTTTCTCTGACTGACTTATTTCACTTAGCATTATACTTTCTAGATCCATCCATATTATTGCAAATGGGAAAGTTATATTCTTTTTTATGGCTGAGTAACATTCCATTGCATATATACACCACATCTTCTTTATTCATTCATCTATCAAGGGATACTTGGGTTGCTTCCATATCTTAGCTATTATAAATAATGCAATAAATTCAATAAAAGCCAACATTCAATAAATAAATAAATAATGCGATAAATATAGGGTGCATACAACCCTTTGAATTAGTGTTTTCAAATTCTTTGGGTAACTATCTAGCAGTGGCATTATTGGGTCATATGGTGATTCTGTTTGTAATTTTTTGAGGAACCTCCACACTGTTTTCTACACTAGCTGCACCAGCTTGCTTTCCCACCAGCAGTGTAGGAGGCTTCCCTTTCCTTACATCCTCACCAACACTTGTAGTTTCTTGTGTTTTTTATTTTAGCCCTTCTGACAGGTGTGAGGTGATATCTCATTGTGGCTTTGATTTGCATTTCCCTGATCATGGGTGATGTTGAGCATCTTATCACGTGTCAGTTGGCGATCGGAATGTCTTCTTTGGAGAAAGGTTTGTGTGTGTCCTCTGCCCATTTTTAAATTGGGTTATTTGGTCTTCTGTGTGTTGAGTTGTATCTTTAGATACTTTATTTTTTTAAAAGATTTTATTTATTTACTTGACAGAGAGAGATGACAAGCAGGCAAAGAGGCAGGCAGAGAGAGAGGAGGAAGCAGGCTCCCTGCCGAGCAGAGAGCCCGATGTGGGGCTCCATCCCAGGACCCTGAGATCATGACCCGAGCTGACCCAAGGCAGCGGCCCAACCCACTGAGCCACCCAGGTGCCCCTCTTTAGATACTTTAAATCTAACCCCTTATCAGATATACCACTGTCAAATATTTTCTCCCATCCAGTAGGTTGTCTTATTTAGGAAACCTCTTGATCATTACATATTTATTTTGTATACAATGGATTTTGTTGAATTGTTGTATTGCTTATAATAGTTTTATTGTTGTTGGTTCTAAATTTTCAGGTAAACGAATAATGATACTTTTGCCATCTTTTTTCCCTCCAATGTTAAACCTCTTTTTCTTATTTAAATACATTTGTTAATACCTCCAAAGCCAAGTTAACAGTAGTAAGAATGAGCATCCTTGCATTGTTCCTGACTCAAGTGGATATTCTTTCACTATTTTACCATTAAACTTGGTGTGTTTTTTTTTTCAATCATCTTCATAGTTTTTAAATACATGCCAATGACTATTCTGTCTGCCTGACTATTCTTCATCATGGCTTCATTTCAAGGCAATCTATTCCAGCCCTTCCTTGTCTAGCCTGGACTCCTTCTAGTCATAACACTCTTCCGTATCTCCCCCTGTAGGAGAGCAACCAGGATTTCATCCTCTGGAGAAATACCGCAAACAGAGAAGTATGGCACAGAGATGATGATAGCAGTAATAACATATCAGAGGGGAATCTTTGAGAATATTAAAGCAAATATTTTTAATTTGTATTAGCAAACAGAATCCAGAAGCACATGAAAGTAACAATAGGCCAGTAATGTGTCTCTTTTCCCAAGCATGCAACAGTCTTCCAATAAAAGGGACTTTGATAATATAAGTTGCCATTTTATTTTTTTTTAAGTTGCCATTTTAAAGGTCAAAGAAGATGATCTACTGTCTTATACTAGACACAAAAATTAACTCAAAATGGATTAAAGACACAAAAATAAAGGCAACAGAAGCAAATATAAACAAGTGAGACTGTATCAAACTAAAAAGCATCTGCACAGGAAGGAAAACATTAGTGGAATGAAAAGGCAACCTATGGGATGGGGAAAATTTGCAAAACTGACATATATCTGATAAGAGATTAATATCTGAAATATATAAAGAACTCACACAACTCAATAGCAAAAAACCCCAAAACAATCCAAGTAAAAAGCAGACAGATATAAACAGACATTTTTCCAAAGATATATAGATAGCCAGTGGGGTGTATGACAAGGTGCTCAATATCTGTAATCACCAGGAAAATGCAATGAGATCACCTCACCTGTTTTAAAACACACACACACACACACACATAGACACACACACACATACACACGAAGCAGCAAGGGCAGATGAGAACAGAGAGAATTGGGAACTGTTGTGCACTACTGGTTGGAATGTAAATTGGTGCAGTCACTATGGAAGACAGTTGGAGTTTCCTCAAAAATCAAAAATAGAACTACCATATCCAGCAATTCCACATCTCAGTATTTATCTGAAGGAAATGTGAACACTAATATGGTCATTGTGTCACCAGCTAGACCCCAAGACCTGATCTTTGCTACCCACTTGCGTATTCTTACTGACCTTTGCCCACATTTTTCCTTAAGTTCTTTCCAGCTTATCTTTTAACTCAGGCTAATGGAAACCAAAGCACCCTCAAGCAGTAGTGACTACCCAGACGGGAGACCTCCTGCTGGCACAGACCACCCAGACCAGTTTAAGCATGACTCCACTGATCTGGAGTCACTCCACTGACCTGGGGTCATTCCACTGACCTTTGCAGGATATAATTCAGAAACAGCCAGATAGAAGAGATGCATATGGAGAAGTATGTGGGAAAGGGCGTGGAGTTGTCATGCCTTCTCTGGGTGCTACTCTCCCTGCACCTCCCAGTGTTCACCAACCCAGAAGCTTTCAGAACCCCACCCTTCTGGGCTTTTATGGACGCTTCGTTATTACATAGGCATAGTTGGTTAAATCATGGCCATTGGTGATTGATTCAGCCTCCAGCCCTTACCTTCCCCTGAGGTCAAGCCTATCTGATAACAAGGTTGGTTCCCCCTAGCAATCAGTCCCCACACTTTGGGGCTTTCAAAAGTTACCTCATTAACACAAATATAGATGTAGTGTAAGGGGGCTTGATAGGAATCACAAAAGACACCTTCATTGGTCTTATCGTTTAGGAAATCCCTGGGGTTTTAGGAACTCTGTGCTAGGAGTGGGAATAAAGACCTAATATATATTTCTTATTACAAAGCACAATATTACAGTGCCCAAATGAGGAGCAAAAGAAATGGCATCTTGTTAACTTTGCAGGCATCAACTTAACTTTTATTTCAAGCCCCCATCCCATTGGGAAGGTAGATAATTTCACCTCAGCCCTTTTGGGGAATTTTTGCCTATACTTCAGGGCATGCCTAGGTTATAGGGATTATACACAGTCAAGGTTTTGGAGGGGGTGCCCAAGTGGTTTTCAAACTCCTGTCTCCTCATGTTTTGTCTCTGGCCATGTGATCTCTTTGGATCTATAGCTGGTACGTGGGGTGCAAGAGCACCTGTCCCAGAGGGTCCCAAACAAACCAGGGTCAGCCATTAGTGCTGACAAAATCCACAGGCAGAAAGACAAGCATTGGGGTGCCTGGGTGGCTCAGTGGGTTAAGCCTCTGCCTTCGGCTCAGGTCATGATCTCAGGGTCCTAGGATCAAATCTCACATCAGGCTCTCTGCTCAGCAGGGAGCCTGCTTCCCTCTCTCTCTCTGCCTGCCTCTCTGTCTGCTTGTGATCTCTGTCAAATAAATAAATAAAATCTTTAAAAAAAAAAAAAAAAAGAAAGAAAGACAAGCATCAGTGAAACAAGAATGGAGTTTATTTCAGTGAGGCCAACACCAGGAAGACAACAGACTAGCATCTCAAAGACTGTCTCCAAAGTGCTGAATATACTTTCAGGTTTATATAAGGAAAAGGTGGGGCAAAGGTCGGTGGGTACATGCATCTGGGCAGTCAAGGTCAAATTGGTCAGTTTTTCTTGGGGTCAATCAAGCAGGATCTTGTCAGCTCAGGACCATCCTTATTGCCTGAGTGGGTAGTTTGAGTTCCATCTGGGGATGCTTTGCCCACAGGGCCTTTTGTCTAAGTTAAGAGATAAGCTGGAGAGAACTTAATGAATTAGAAAGTACTGACTGAGGTCAAAATGGAGTTAGTTGGAGTCCTCTTTTAATACATCATTATTTTTATTGCTTAATAATATGCCATTATAGGGGTGCCTGGGTGGCTCAGTGTTAAGCCTCTGCCTTCGGCTCAGGTCACGATCCAGGGTCCTGGGATTGAGCCTCACATTGGGCTCTCTACTCAACAGGGAGCCTGCTTCACCCCCACCCGACCCCGCTCCCCGCCTGCCTTTCTGCCTGCTTGTGATCTCTGTCAAATAAATAAATAAATAAAATTGTTTAAAATAATATACCATTGTATGGATAGACCACATTTTGTTTATCCATTCATCCAGTACATACATTTGACTTGTTTTTACCTGTTTTTTTTAAAAACTATTGGCTCTTGTGAATATTGCTATAAACATTAATTTACAAGTATATATCTGAGTACCTGTTTTCAGTGGTCTTGCGTATATACCTAGAAGCAGAATTGCTAGGTTAAATGGTAACTCTGTTTTTGACTTTTTAAGGAATCGCATCCAGTTTCTATATTTCCTTATTCCTGGCAACACTTGCTTCTGTCTGTCTTTGTTTATTATAGCCATCCTAGTGCGTATGAAGTGGTATCTCACCGTGGCTTTGATTTACGTTTCTCTAATGACTAAAGATGTTGAGCATCTTTTTATGTGCTTACTGACCATTACAGTGGAACTTTTTAAAACTTTTAATTTTGATTTAGTTTCACATTTACAGAAAAGTTCCAGAATAGTAAAAAGGAAAAAAATATATCCTGTATGCCTTTTACACAGAATTACCAACTGTTAACATTATGTCCCCATTCAAGTTATTTCCTCTGTCTCTGAGCACTCCAAGAGTAATGCACATTCATCATGCCCCTTTTCCCCTGCATAGCTGTGTGAATTTCCTGAGAACAATGGCTTGTTTCTTAAACATGACCTCAGTACATTTATCAAAATCCTGAAACTTTTTTTTTAAATTTTAAGTAATCTCTATACCCAAATTGGAGCTCAAACTTACTACCCTGAGATCAAGAGTCACATGCTCCACTGCCTGAGCCAGCCAGGTATTCCAAAATACTGAAAATTTAACATTAATAAAATAATTATCTAATCCACTATATATTTGAACTTCTCCAGTTGTCCAGATATTCTAGTTTTGAGTCCAGGATCCAATCCAAGATCCCATTTATATAGGTGCCTTTAATCAAAGACAGCTCCCCAGCATTTCTTCATCTTTCATGGCCTTGATATTTTGAAGAGTATGGGCGAGCTATTGTGTAAAATATGTTCACATGATGTTTCCTTGTGATTAGATAAAAATATGCATTTTGGGCAGGAATTCCACAAAGGAATGTCCTCAGGGCCTCATAGCAGGAGGCTCATTTTAACCCAACCTTGGCGGTTAGAGTTGATTCTTTGGTTAGGTAGTATCACTTGGCCTCCATTGAAATTGCTCTTTTTTCTTTTGTAATTAAAAAGCAGTATGGAGGAGTTACTTTGATTTGATATAATATTCTGTTCCTCATTAAATTTTCTGTTCCTCACTAGTTTCAGCATACTGTGCCTTTATAAAAAATCAGTTCTAAGGTATGCCTCAGTGGCTTAATTGGTTAAGCATCTAACTCTTGATTTAGGCTCAGGTCATGATCTCAGGGTCTGTCTCTCCAAAGGAATAATGTGAGACAATAGATAGAAACCCAGACATGTGCTATCCCTAATCTTAAAGAACTTTGAAACTCTTTCTGAACCAGGCCTTACCTTCAAGCTCATTGTCTTGGTAGGAACTCAAAACATTTTATCCCTGACTCTTTGGGTGGGAGGGAAGCCACAAGGCAACAGGTCATACAGAGCATGAAAACATATTAGAAGTCTTTCCAGAAATATCCCTCCATGACTAGGGGTTCTGTTTGTCTTCATTGCAAGGTTCTTGCAAGCCTGATGTCCTCCCAGAGGCCACAAGAGCACAGATGTGTTCCCTCACCACCCTTGGGGCCTAGGAGACATGGCAGCTGTTGCCCCATAGTGCTGTTGTCACCACGTGCAGTGGTGTGGGGACACTTGAAGACGTGGCTTGCTTTCCCTGGTCCCCACAAGAATTGAGGACAACTTTCCTTTCCTGCTCAAAGACTCTCCCACTTACCTGAGGGTTCTGTGGCCCACACTCTTTTCTGGGCTGCCTGGGTAACGAATAGTATAAGAGCTTCCTTTCAGGGACCTCATCAGTGACTCATCTGTTGCTCCCTCTCCAACTCTCTCTTTTCCCAAAGCTATGTCATCTTCATCTAATCTGCCTGGTATTAGGTATTTTTCTATGCCTAGTGCTCAGGCTAAGAATTGGATTGTTAATGCCCCCAAAGCCTTTTTCTCCTAAGCTGTTATTTCTACCATGGGCTCTGAAGGTCTACTTTGAAATTAATAGTTGAGCATTGAATCACTTCTCTCTGAATTGCTGTAGGAAGTACTACTCTACCATCAGCCTTGGGTAACAGGAAGTAGAGTCGGGTAGGAGGAAGGGGCAAGCCTCTGGCTAATACATGTCCATACCGTGCCATTATTGTGCAATTGATTTGAGGTAAATAAACACAGGCCTTCATGTTTATCTACCTTAAATATTATCATTATGTATCTACCTTAACTTCTGTTCCTTTTAACTTCAGGACAAGCCAGATAAGGAAGTCTCTCTGTTCACTGTTCATTTTTCTTTTCTGGTAGTGTATCAGGTAGGAAGGAAGATAAAGGTAGAGTAAAGATGACTAGAGAAAGCAATAAAGGATTAGATCCTGTAATGGGATGTGAGTTTGGGCTTTGTGGAACAGAGCACCTGGGCCTGAAGGAAAAGAGAGGCACCTTTCCAAGCATTTGAGAAGATGGCACATGTCCTGACCAACCAGTGTGAAGGGAACGGAGAAGGAAAGGGGGCCATGTCCTCCAGTATCATCTCAACCTAGGTATGTTTATTGTGCAATAAATAAGATATATTTGTAAATACTTAGTATATCTAATACCGTTTTCACTTCTCCCAGAATTTTATGGACAGTGTACTTATTGTTAATTACTTCAAGCATGAATGGAACTTCATAATGAACTTACTGTTTTTCTTCCTATTGTATTAGTCACTTGGGCTGCCAAAACAAAATACCACACACTGGGTGGCTTAAGCAATAGAGATTTATTTTTCACAGTTCTAGAGGCTGGGAAGTTCAAGATCAAGGTGCTGGCAGGATGGATTTTATACCTGTGAGGGCGCAAGAATTCCTGTCCCCTTCAAGGGTCCTTCTAGCTGGACTAAGAATCAAATTGACACAAGACAGATTAATAGGAGAAAATTAACAGCATATCTATAGGAAATCTACATAGACATGGAAATTCCAAAGATAGGCAGGCAAAATGCCAATAGGTAATTCTGAACTAAGGAGAAAGGGGTAGGGGTCTGGGACTTCAGAGGAAAGAAATACAATTTACAGGACAGTAAGAAAAAGAGCAGATGTTTGGTAATTAGTTGTTTGGTCTGATATACAAGTGGGTCACTTGGACAAAATTTATCTTTGCTAATAACCCTTACTCTAGGAAAGAACCAATTTAGATTCTTCTGTGTAGTTAAGGGAAGGACAGAATTTTCTCCTCAGCCCACAAGGTTTCTATTGCCTTCAGCTCAAAATAATCCACGTGCCAAAATATCCCGTCTTGGGGAAGCCTGCCCTTGGCCTCCATAATTCCAAGCCCTCTCCTCTTGGCTTGCAGACAGCAGCCTTTTTTCTATGTGCTCACATGATCTCTTTTTTGTGTGCTTGTTCGAAAAGAGGGGGAACTCTCTGGTGTCCCTTCTATAAAGGCATTAAACCCACCTTGGAATTCCCATCCTCATGACTTCATTCAATCTTAATTACTTCCACAAAGGGCCTATGTCCAAATACAGATATATATGAGGATAGGAGTTCATTATGTATTGGAGGAGGAGGGGAGACACAAATACTCAGTTCATAACATCTGTCTAAAACTGGCCCTTTTGTTTTCTAATAGCGTACCCTCCCCCAGCTCTGATTTACCAGTATTTCCAAAAAGTCGTGGTCATGTGTAGGCCTCCTTCTACAGGAGTTTACAATGAGCTTTAAAAAATTAAAATGCTTTTGGCCATCTCAGTAGCAAAAGACAGTGGGAAGCTTTAATTATGCCTTGACACTATTTTCACACTCTCATATCTAGTGCCCCAAACACTTATATAGACACCAGTATTCTAATCTTAAGAAGTTCTGCATAAAGGGTGCCTGGGTGGCTCCGTGGGTTAAGCCTCTGCCTTAGGCTCAGGTGGTGATTTCAGAGTCCTGAGATCGAGCCCTGAATCAGGCTCTCTGCTGAGCAGAGAGCCTGCTTCCCCCTCTCTCTCTGCCTACTTGTGATCTCTCTTTCTGTCAAATAAATAAATAAAATCTTTAAAAAAAAAAAAGGAGTTCTGCATAAAGAACTTTGTTTGGGGGTACCTGGGTGGCTTAGTGGGTTAAAGTCTCTGCGTTTGGCTCGGGTCATGATCCCGGGGTCCTGGGATCAGGCCCCGCATCGGGGTCTTTGCTCAGCAGGGAGCCTGCTTCTCCCCCCTCCAACCCTGTCTGACTCTGCCTACTTATGATTTCTGTCAAATAAACAAATAAAATCTTTTTTTAAAAAAAGAACTTTGTTGGAAAGACAGAAAACAGCATTTACTTATTTACTTTTTAAGTAGGCTCTATGCCCATTGTGGGCTCAAATTCATGACCCCGAGATTAAGAGTCATATGCTCTACTGACTGAGTCAGCCAGGTGCCCTCAGAAGGCAGAGAGTAGGACTGCAGGCCCTACTATCCCATTTTTAAAAATACTGTTTATTAACATTCTTAAAAGTAGAGAAATATGCAAAGAAAATAATTTAGTCCCAAATCCCACTTCCCAATAATCTCTATTTTTGTTTTTTAAAGATTTTATTTATTTATCTGACAATGAGAGATCACAAGTAGGCAGAGAGGCAGGCAGAGAGAGAGAAATGGGGAAGCAGGATCCCTGCTGAGCAGAGAGCCCAATGCGGGGCTGGATGTGGGGCTTAGTGTGGGGCTCGATACGGGGCTCAATCCCAAAACCCTGAGATCATGACCTGAGCAGAAGGCAGAGGCTTTAACCCACTGAGCCACCCAGGCTCCCCTATCGGTTTTTTTTTTTTTTTAATTAATCTCATGGTGCTCAAGCTCATGACCCCAAGATCGAGAGTCCCACACTCTACCAACTGAACCAGCCAGGTGCCCCCAATATTTTTAAAGAGTAATGTATTCAAGAGATTAGAAAAATTCAGATAGTACAGAAAGTGTAAAATGAAAAGTCAACCCTCCATCCTTCACTGTTCCAACACTTTACCCCAAAAGTAGCCTGTTAATATTCATTCATTAATTCATTGACTTAAAATAGTTGTTGAGGGGCAGCTGGGTGGCTTAGTCCATTAAGCATCCAACTCTTGATTTGGGCTCGGGTCATGATCTCAGGGTCATGAGATCAAACCCCAAGTCAGGGTGGCTCTGCACTCAGTGGGGAGTCTGTTTCAGATTCTCTCTCTCCCTCTCTACCCCTCCCCACCAATACATAAATCTTAAAAAACAAACAAACAAACAAACAAACAAAAACCCTTATTGAGTACCTGCTATGTGCTGAGCACTGTTCTGGGTGCTGGGATTACAGTGGTGAGCAAGATATGTCCAGTTTATACCTTGTGGCACTTGCACTTGTTTACTTCAACATGGACAAGGGAGGTGATAGACAAACACATAAAATAGTGTCAGCTGGTGGTAAATGCTGTGAATAAAAAGCAGTGTGGGTGGGTGGGGGGATGGGTTAACTGGGTGATGGGCATTAAGGAGGACATGTGATATGATGAGCACAAGGTGTTACGGAAAACAGATGAATCTTTGAACACTACATCAGAAACTAATGATGTACTATGTTGAATAATTGAATTTAAAAATGTTTAAAGATTTTATTTATTCAACAGAGAAAGAGAGAAATCACAAGTAGACAGAGAGGCAGGCAGAGAGAGAGGAGGAAGCAGGCTCCCCGCTGTGCAGAGAGCCTGATGCGGGGCTCAATCCCAGGACCCTGAGATCACGACCTGAGCCAAAGGTGGAGGCTTAACCCACTGAGCCCCTTGGCACCCCTAATTGAATTTAAATTTAAAAAAATGCAAAAAACAATATGGAAGAGAGTATTGCAAGAGGAGGACTATGACCTGCAGTGAGGGATTAAGCCTCTGAAGATCTGGGGGAAGAACATTCTAGAAAGAGAGAGCCTAAGTGCACAATCCAGGGTTGAGAGTTTTCTTCCTGGGCCAGCACAAGGTCCACCATCCCTGTTGTTTTTGGAACCTGTGCTGAGTGTCAGCAGGCACTTACCATTACATTCGTCCAGTTCCCCTCTTGCAGTAAAAACTGAAAATTAAGGGAAACCTTCCAAAATGGAGCCAGGAGACCAGAAGGGGGAGCTCTCCAGCCCACTCTGCATGAGTTACTGGAAAAACTGTCAATTCAGACCCCAGCAGAAGAATTGTCAACAGGAAAGAATCATCAGTTATAAGCACCAACGGAAGAAATGTACATTACATCTCCTACTTCAGCAACAAAGCCAATGAAAAACCGTCATCATCCTGCACTCTTGATTTACTCCATGGGACTTTCCTTCAAAACAACCCTTCCAACTTCCTCTTCCTTCTCCAGAAAATAACATTGCTTTCCTTTGTTGGACTAGCCTATGGTTTTTGCCATAGCTTATTTGTCCCACAATGCAATTCTCTTCTATTCTTGAATAAACCCATTTTTGCTGCTAAAATAACTTTTATTTTTAAGGTCATTGAAAATGCATGTGTTATACATATGTCTCTGTCGAAATTGAGATAAAATGAAATAGACTAGAGGCAATATCCACTTAAAGAAAAATGAGAGAAAGCAAATTTGCTTGGGGATGTGGTCTCTTCTTCACTTTTTATGTTACCTGTCTGGTTCCTATAAGCATTTGAGCTTGCCACCCCAATAGAGAGCAGACTCCCTCATTTGCCAAAGAGGAATCTGGGACTATAACAGCATTCTAACCAGGAGTTAAAGGTTAAACTGTTTCAAGCTTCTGTACTCCCTGCTTGCTGACCTAAGTTTCTTGGTCTATAGTCCAACTAACCTACTTTCCTTGAGATTTGCAGGCCACTGGCCTTGAGGAGTGAAGGCCCAGACTTTCCCAGAGGGTAAGGCCTGACCACCATTGAAAACACCTACCTCTGATGCTGGCCAGTCTGTTCAGCATCATGTCCAAATGTGACTAACTGCCTGGCCACTGCTTCTCCTGCATAGAGGCCCCTACACCTGCCCTTCCCCATTTCCTGCACCTGTCCCCTTTAAAACCCTTCAGCTTCAGGGGCGCCTGGGTGGCTCACTGGGTTACGCCTCTGTCTTTAGCTCAGGTCAAGTCCTGGGATCGAGCCCCACATCAAGCTCTCTGCTCAGCGGGGAGCCTCTTCCCCCTCCCCCTCTGCCTGCCTCTCTGCCTACTTGTGATCTTTCTCTCTGTCAAATAAATAAATAAAATCTTAAAACAAACAAACAAAAACAATCTTCAGCTTCGCCTAGATGGGGAAGATGGTCTTGGAGATGTTAGTCCACCATCTTCCCAGGTTGCCAGCTTCCCGAATAAAGCAATGTTTCCTTTCCCAATATCATTTATCTCTTGAGTATTAATTTCCAAGTGGCAAACAGCAGAGCCTGAGTTCAGAACCATTCTCCACCTGGTAACAAGACCTGGGGAGGGTGGGCGACTTGCCCAGGTCTTTCACCAATTTAGCAGTACGCTCCTTTTTACCTTGTCCGCCCCCACCCCAACCATGGCAAAGATTAGTAACTATATGACAGGCATTTCTTTTCCTACTGAACACCTATTAAAGGAGGGTGGTTTGAAAAATAAAACTGAAAACAGGTGGGCTGTGCCCTAAAGTTATTAGGCTGGTTGGCTTCTGCTGAAATTCCCTAATGCCAAAGGTCATGGGAGGTTCACACACATTGTCAAGAGAGAAGTAGGGCAGTAGACAGCCTGGCCTGAAGGCCCTATCCAGTTGGTAATGGCATTCTGGTTTGTTTTTTTTTAAAGTATTTATTTATTTATTTGACAGACAGAGATCACAAGTAGGCAGAAAGGCAGGCAGAGAGAGAGGAGGAAGCAGGCTCCCCACCGAGCAGAAAGCCCGATGCGGGACTCGAACCCAGGACCCTGGGATCACAACCTGAGCCAAAGGCAGAAGCTTTAACCCACTGAGCCACCCAGGTGCCCCTGGTAATGCCATGCTGGTGCTCCAGCTCCATAGTGCTTTTGTTCTTTTCACTCGAATCTAGCTATCGCAGGCCCTTCAGGCAGGTGCGTGTGGGATACAGAATCAGGCTGTAGAAGGAGCACAGGCTCTGAGTTAACAGGCCTAGGTTCAAACGTTGCCTCTTTCTCACCAGCAGGAAAACCTAGAGAGATTTCTTCGCCCTTCTAAACCTCAATTATCCCACCTATAGAACGGGTGTGAAAATGCCTATTTTGCAATGTTGCCATGAAAAGGAGGCGATGCATGCAGGCAGTTGTAAGAGGCCTGGTATGTTGGTTCTGCTCTACTCCTACCTCTTAGGCCTCTGTGCTGAGGGGATTCCAAACAGCATGACTCATAGGGAGACTGCAAAGGCTGCTGATGACTTTTTTCTCTCTCATGCTGGTGGCCATATTTACTTTGCAGGTGCTCCTTGACAAGAGACCATCAGGGCTGGTGATGCTGGTGTACAGCAGTTCAGACTTGCTGGGGGATAAAAGGCCACTTCCCTAAGTCCCTTAAGCGCCTCCACTCCCCATGGAGAATATCTTGGCCCCTCCACACCTCAGCAGACCTGGAAACAGAAGAGGTAACACCTGGCCCAGCGGGGTCCCTCACACAGACTGCTGGCAAATGTACCAGTGGCTCAGTGTTTGAGTCACACTGGTTGTTCAACATTTTGACTAGCACCCATGAAGAGCAAGCTCTCTGTCACCAAAGCCTTATTGTCACCACCTGGTCTTCAGTAGAAGGCAAGGACCAACTTCGCAAAGGGTGCTGTCAGGGAGGCAGTGGCTCCTAACATCTTTGTGTAGTTGCTCTAAATTGGAAACACATGATCCTTGACTAAATAGCCTTTAATCCACTTGCCAAACAAGAGTTCTGAGGCTTTGAGGGAATGCCTGCGCCACCCCCTCTGTCTGGAACAAAGCCTGGTTTTGTTTCTTGGTAATCCCAGACCTGTTTGCTTCAGCATTTTATCTGTTGTTTTCACCCTTCTCTGATAAACTTTCTAATTGCTTTACAGGGAAAAGAAAAAGATTTACCAGCATTTTTTTTTGGTCTTCAGCTCCTTAGCTTTAAATATTCTTCTGATACCTGCGCACAGTACACATTGCTCATGGTGTTTAGTGTCCCCAGATACCCACAGCTGTGACAGTTCTTGCTATTCTTCTGGTGGCTTCACAGTCACACTGTGAGGTTCCCTTGGAACTACAGAATCTCTGTCCCAGAATCTCTGGCCATCCTTCCCCATTGTAGAGAGAATTCACCCTACAACATTCCCTATACTGTAAAATACCCTTTTATTGCAACTTTGGGCACAGGGAAGTGAATTTGTGTTATTGCCCTTATTGCCCTGTAGAAGTCAATGGAAATATTCATTTTTGCATAAATAAACACACAGAATAGGGCCAGCCTCCATCTTTCTGGTTTCTGGAGAGTGAAAACTATAAGGTCTGACACAGTCTCAGATCCTATTTCCAGAAGCCTATTCACCTCTGGATTGAACACTTGAAACCAAAACATTTCCATTTGCCAATGCTCATTTGAGTCCATTTTTCTAACACAGCTGACGAGATCCTGACTTTGTGCAGAAATTGGTCTTGCCATAGGCTATTGTCGCAGACTCTAGAATGATAAACTGATGGGGTTTGGTGGCCCTTCAGAGAGGATTGTTCTTTCCTGGCTGGAAACTTGACAGTTCTCACATACTGGGTATTTTTCCATCTGCCCCATCAAGCCCACCTGTCATGAGGGAGGTTTGAGGAAGCCCCTGGGAAGGTGTGTAGAGGTGAATGGAATTCAAGATAGCGTCTCTGATAGAACCAGGAAGCTGGAGGGAGAGCTGAAGGAATAGACGGGTGGGACGGTTCTCATCTCCCTTCTTTGCGAAGTAAGAAGCAAGGTTATCTTCTGGGTGTCAAGGAGGCACAGATGGATGGGAGGTTTGGGAGAAGTGATAACAATCTGGGAAGGCGCTAGAAAAGGATGGAGGGTGACTGACAGGAAACAAGTACTCAATTTGGAGACTGATGGAGAGGGGTTCCACTAATCCTAGGAACCCAGTCTGACACAGCTTCAGTCCAAGGGAGGGCCAGCTGGCCAACTGTGGCTCTCTGGATGCTGATCAGCTCTGTGGAGCAGAGCTGGGCAGCAACTGATGGGCTGATGGACAGGCAGGGATAGTGTGGATGCAGTGGAAGATGGGTGCAGAGGAGCTCACACTCAGGCTGACATCCCATTGGAGTCCACCCTCCTTTGAATGACAAACTGCACCTCTTCCCACGGTAGCCCAAATTCCGAGAAACAGCAACTGAGAAGATAGGCATACACCTGAGGCATGGGGTAGGGGGATGTGCCTTGACCATTCTTGTCTGGCATTATAGTCTCCATGAGAAATTGTCCATAGGAAAAGTGTCCATTACAAAGATTCCATTTCAAAGCCTGGCTTGTAAAGGCCAACCTAAAATAGCTTTTAGGTTTTAGGTGGTTGAGAGAGGACAGCATATTTTCTCCATTGCCACCTGATCAATCAAATTCAACAAAACTGAGCCTCCGCTGGCAAAACAGTATTTCCTATTCCAAAGACAGCTCATCCCAAGAGATTAAAAATTAGACCAATAGTTGTCCACTAGAAAACTCCTGAACAGTCTTTATTATAATTATAGCAAGGAATAGAAAGCCTCGTTTATAGGGTGTTTTATGTTCATTCTTTGTCATCTGTTACTTCCCTGAGTCTTCACAATGGCCCTGGTAGGTAAACAGACTTATCCCACTCTTTCTATACTTGGGATGATGATGTGAGGTGCCCCATGCTCATTCTTCCTCCTTTGCCCTGCTCTCTGAGACTAAAGGCATTTCCCTCTGACAGTGTATGGAAGTCTACAATTTACTAGTTAGTCACCGGATTTCCCTCCACCACCACCACCACCCTGCCCAGTCTCGAGCCTTGCTCACTGCTGCTTAAAAGCCATAATACAATTTGTTACAATAAACGTTTCAAAGGCTCACTTGTAAAATGGACTTGGCAAAAAGGTGAAGGGCCAAGCAGTATTTTTTCTGTATCATTTGCCTCCCATGGGAGGGATGAATCTATGTTAATTAAATTAATTAAATTGCAAGACCAGCTATCTGTCAATTTGGCAAACATGAATTTCTCTGGGTTACTATAAGGGAAGTTGTGTTTCTGAAAATAAAATAATCCTGGATTGGTACTTGAAAGGAAGGAGTTGTTGTGCAATCAGAAGGCACCAAATGGGCACTCGATGAATATTTATCAAATCAATGCATCAAAACTCCTGCATGTGCCAATACATTGCACCTTTTCTCAAAGGCCTATCTGTGAACTACAGGGAAGCAATGTTTGGGGATCAAGAGGAAAGATATTTACCCAGTAGATATGACAAGATGTCACATGGTATCTCCTAAAATGTGAAATTGAAGCTACTTCTAAGAGGAAATTATAAAGTAAAAACATACATGTACCAAGATCATCCACTTATAGAAGGCAGCTGCCCCACCTCCCCTCTTCCCCAGAAGCACCAGCTGCAGACAGATCTCATGATGGAGAGGGTGTGTTTCCAGTGAAGTATGGCCTCGTGCTTGTGGCTTTTGGCACTGTCCCCAGTGTGAAAGCAAATGGCACATCACAGAGACAAAATCCAGCAGAGAATTGCCAACACTGCCCAGAGTAGAGGAGACTTGGGCTACAAGACTCAGTGGAGGGAGGGTGGGCGGCAGTGTGGGGGCGGGGGGGCGGATGCAACAAGACACTGTTGCTTGCCATTACCCGCCCTATCAAAATGATGACATCACCCTTTATCAGGCCCTGGGCTGAATCTTTAGAACAGTATGTCATTTATTTTTCATGCCAATCCTTTGAGAACTTGGATTAGAACATACTTTTGTCGGCCTGTGCACAAATCTTGCTCTGATTCTGCATTCACCCGGCTCCTCAGGCAGTGTTTTCTAAAGGAGAAGACTGTGGTCGACAGAGACCATGAGACCCAGCTGAAAGTGAATGCTGGGAGCTAGCAGATCAGAGTTCTGATTCAGATACTCTCGTTTGTGAGCTGGGGATAGTGAAAGGGTCTTCTCTTTCCTCATCATTCTTTTTCTGCAAGTGAGAAGATTTGGTGACCTCACAGGGAAAATCTCTTTGCTGCTATAGGGAAGCCCCTCCATATGTGTTCTCCCTTTCCTCATTCCCCTTATCAGTGTGATAAAGGGAACTTGGTAGGTCAACATTCATTTATGGGTTTCTTGGGAGTTTGGTACAATCCCGTGGATTCACAGACCAAAGCAAGTAGTGGATTTGTCTGTAAACTCAGATGCTGATTATTGCAGGCCAGCACTTCCCATAAAGACCCGGCTGCCGAGCAAGCCCACTTCCCAGGAGAGTTCTTTTTAACTGCACTGATATTAAATATATTGGCACAACACTGCTTGTGGCCTTGAAAGTCCATTTCAAAGGAGAGTAATAGAATATTTTTTCTCCCAGCAGTTGGAACCTGGGAGGGCATAGCAAATGTCCTGGGGGCAGCAGTGATTGGAAGATTCTGGCTTAGAGAGAGGGTCTTGGGTCAAGTGCAGACGGTGTATTCTTCCCAAGCATTTGCATCTGGTGGGACAGAACACAGAGCACAAACTTTACATCCTGTCAGGGCCAAACTCTTCTTCTTGGAGTTACTCTGTTATAGCCTATGAGCTCTGTTGAGTACTAGAGTCTGGTCCCCAAAATGAACCAAGTCTCCAGGTTATCACCAAACATCCTTGTGATAATAATTCTCACCCCTATTTGCATGGCACTTTATAGTTTCTATCACCCCTTCCACATACATGGCTTGATTCAAATCTCACTGCAAGCCTGGTGCTTGTTATCACTGGTCTCAGTTTCTGCAACAGCAGCAGTGAAGCTGTGGCTCCCATTTCCAGTGCACATGTTGCGTGTCAGGAACTGTGCTAAGCACTTTTTGGTCATTCATTCAGTCATTCAACAAGTATTTGTTAAGCCCCTACTATGTGCCCGGTTCTTTTCTGAATGTTGGGAATAAAACTATGAGCAAAAGTGTCGAAATACCTGCTGTAAGGGAGCTGAGAGTCTAGCTGAGGGGAGGCAGACAATGACAAATGAACAGGTAGGTCACTGTATCTTAGGTGGGGGAAGATCTGTGCTTTGGAGAACAAAGCAGGGAAAGTGAGGAAGAAGGTAGTGTGTGGGGGCTGACCTGTGGGTGGGATGTTGTGTAATTGCTCAGGAAAGGGTCTACCGAGAGGGTGATATTTGAGCATCTGTCTGGAGGTGTCCATAGCCAGCAAGGAGGGTGGGGGCAGTTGGGATGGAATGCGTGAGGGTGAGGGGGTCTTGGAAGGGCTGACAAGCCAGGGAAGGACTCCAGCTTGGACTCCGAGTGAGTTGAGAGACTGTTGGAGGAGACACCTGATCGCACTTGACTTTTAGCACGTTTTATTTCATTTAATTTGCAGAACAACTCCACAGAGTAGGCGCTATTATAATCCCCATTTTAGGTGAATAATTAGGCACAGGGAGGTTAAGTCATTTGCCCAAGATCTTATGGTAAACATTTTAGAACCAGGATTTGAGCCCAGGTCTGTCTGCCTGCGTAGCCTGCAATCCTAAGTCCTCCCTAAGTGATACTAACTTTCAGGCACAAGCAAACTAGTGCCACACATATCCAGGAAGCCATGGGCTAGTTGGCCAATTTGAAATCATTTTCGCTTGCACCAATGTCTTGTATTTGTTTATATTTCATTATTTCCACCTCTATGGGAAAAGGTATGGGAAAAATAGGTAAAATATTTTCCAATGTACCAATCTTAGATTTTTTCCTACCCCCCTTAGATTCCTACTACTTAGATTTTTCCTGACTCCAGATTGAACACACACACACACACACAAAGAAATAAAATGAAAGTGTATCAGGGACCTTGATAAAAGTCACCTAATGAAGGTCATCAATTGTGAAAAGATTAGGAGATGTCTGATGCTACTTTGGGCAAGTGACAGAGCCAGTGTGATATGTCACATGGCTCTCGACTTACCCTACCCTGTAACATGGTGGAGAAGGCCCAGATAGCCAAGTGGGATGGTGTTAAATGGGACCCGGGCACACCAGAAAGCACCTATAAAAACTTCCGAAATCAGAATTAATTTTATAGTTTAAGTTAAACTATTACACAACTGTGCCAATGTCAAGTTTTTGGGTTTTGAAAATGTGCTATGATTATTTAAGAGAGTATCACTAGGAGAAGCTGGGGAATGGTACACAGGAACCCGCTGTACAGTTTTTGCAACTGCTTGTGAGACCTAAATTATTTCAAGAGAAAAAGTTGTTTAAGAAGTGGGAATATGGGGCCCTTGGCTGGCTCCGTCAGAAGATCATGTGACTCTTGATCTGGGGGTCTTAAGTTGGAACCCCACATTGGGTGTAGAGATTACTTAAATAAAGCTTTAAAAAAGTAAGAATAGGGCTCAAAGGCATGTAAACACAAAAAGAACAGAGCACTAAGAGAAGAAAGTAAGATGCAGAAAGAACAATGTGCAAATGCCCTGTGAACTGGGTTCCACAAATATGCACATACCCATGGATGTACAGACCAGCAAGGCTGAATCAGTGACAGCCACGAGTTCAATCTAGAGGAGTGGACAGACTGGGAGACAAGTGGAAGAGAGGCACGTGTGTGTGCATCTAAAATAAATTTTAAAACAAAGAGGAAAATAAAGCCCATTCAGTCTATAAAGAGGAAAGTTGAAATTGGAGCAAACATTGAAAATCAATCCGGCAGATTTGGGTAGAGCGGGCTGCAAGACATCTGGGGAGGGCTGCTCCTTTTGTTTTCCTTTCTCCCCGCTCTCTGTGAGCAGCCCTCACCTCTGCTCACAACATTCTTTCCCTAGTACTCAGGCTTCTGGGGGTAGAAGGGCAGCGAGTGAGGGGGTGGGAAAACAGAATCACCTTCCTGCCAGCACCTGCTGAGTAGCAGATAAGCTCTTTCTAACCACAGCACAGATCTTTCTCCTGCTCTGAACACCTGCATTAACCCAGCTGCGATTCTATCCTGTGTGGCTGCTCTCTGCCAGGCTTTGTGCCAGTCAGGGGGAAGGACATCAACAGAAATAAGTTATGCTCACTGATTCACAGAGTTCTCAGCTATAAACAACAGAACCTCTTCCAGTCTATGAGCAGGAAAGGAATTTATTAAAGATAATGGGAAACTCACAGGCTTTGTGGAAGGCTAGAGATGCAGTCTTGGCTCATCCAATAAATACCCCAAACCCCTGTCCAGTGGCTCCAGAAAGACCTCACTGTCACTAGTCCCAGTCACTGCACATTGGCCTCTAGAGACCCTTGTCCTAGGAGCTACCTAGCCACCTTTGTTCCTAGGTAAGTGGTTCCCCCGCATGCTCTTTGAGGGAGTCCTGCTCGGTGGGTCTGATTGTGGAACCAAGGTAACGTGTTTGTGACAAGGATACTAGCACAGCAAGTCCTAGCCTCTACCTATCTGTAATGGGACTCAGATCCTAGGAAATTCTTCAAACTTGGTGTTTCAAAAGAAACCGAGGGGGTACAAACCATGAAAAATATGCCCTTGACTTCCAGGAACTTAGAGTTGATATGGTTTAAACATAAACAGGCAAAAGCAGAAGTGTGCGGGGGCCTGTGGTCTCCTAGTGAGTGGGGAGGCAGGCCTTCGAGGAAGCAAGAGAGTACACCAAGCAGTGTCGGTGGGTGGTAAGACTGACATTCGAGTTGGTAGAGGATAGCACCGGAGAGGATCACTGTGGTCTGTTCTGAAGATCCCAGAGAGCCAACTGGTTAAGAGGCCTGTGCTCTCCTCTGTGGGTAGAGGAAAACCGAGGGTGGAATTTGAGGCACTGTAGCAAGCTGTGGAGGGGGAGCAATTAGGGACAAAATGGTGTGGTGGGTTGAATTGTGTTCAACCCAAAATTCATATGTTGAAGTCCTAAGCCATAATACCTCAGAATGTGACTCTATTGAAGATAGGGTCTTTATTTATTTTTTAAAAGATTTATTTATTTATTTGAGAGAGCAAGAGAAAGCATGTACATAGCGGGGGAAGGTTCAGAGGGAGAGAGAGAACCTCAAGCAGACTTACCACAAGCATGGAGCCCAAAGCCCCAAGCCCGAAGCCCCGTCTCAGTACCCTGAGATCATGACTTGAGCCGAAATGAAGAGTCGGAGGCTTAACAGAGCCACCCAGGCACCCCTGGGTATAGGGTCTTTAAAGAGGTGTTTGAGGGTAGAACAAGGATGAGCCCTAATCTAAGCTGACTGGTGTCCTTTTGAGGAGAGTAGGAAGCAGATGGCCAGAAAGCAAAGAGCTTGTGAAAACTCAGGGAGCAGAAGACTGTCTGCGAACCAAGGAGAGAACCTCAGAAGGAACCAATCACGCCGACACCTGGATCTCGGAATTCTGGCCTCCAGAACTGAAAAAATAAATTTCTGTTGTTTCAGCCCCCCAGTCTGGGATATTTGGTTATGGCAGCCTGAGCAAACCCATGCATATGGTAAGCCCCTCAAAAATACCAGGAGGCTCTGCTTGTTGCTGCCCCTTAAAAGCCATCCTGGGCATTGTGGGAGCAAGCAGGGTTTTTTGGAAGATCATTGGTCTACAAAGGGAAGGAAGGCTTGCTTGATGCTTGGTGCTTGAAGCCTTGCTTCTCAAGATTCAAGAAGAGTTCTAGGAAGTTCGAGCTGTGCAGGCTGGGTATGGGACATTCCCACTCTCTCAGAATAGACTCCAAGAAGAGTGCGCTGGTGGCTGTGCTGAGCTGACCCACTGAGCTATTCTTACGCCTTCCTGAAGTCCAGCTTGGACAGGCTGCGTGACTGGCATCTGTGAGTCATGTGCCCAGCCATCTACACAGCACAGGATAAAAGCTCAGGAAAACAGTTCTCTTCTCTGCTCTTTCAAATCAAGAGCAAATGAGGGGTGTCATGACAAAAGTAAATGTATAATTGGGGTGGAGACCTTGTTCATGAACAATGAAAGCATCTAAAAACATAGTTTCTTGTTGGTAGTCAACCTTCTGTAAACACTGAATGTGTTCTTGGTGAGTTGTCTTTCTGAGTAGTGTCTTGTGTAAGTTTGGGTGCATGGCCTGTACTTCCTGGGTGCATGGCCTGTAAAGATTCCTGCTCATCACGACGGCAGGTAAACTGATGTATCCTGCCGTGTTTCATTTCATGATACATAGCGATCATTTGCTCATGGCATTGCTCATTCTTTTACCTCTTTGGTTTATTAGGTTTTTGTTTGTTTTGTTTTATTTTGTTTTGTTTTCTTGAATCAGCATGTTCTCAACTAGCCCTGTTCTTGGGCATTTGTGTTGGTTGTTTGGTTCATTTTACATTTTCCCACTGCAGTGGGTGTCATTGAGGATACCATACCCCTTCACTATACCGTCCTTCTTAGAATCAAGTCCTCGAGGTGAAAAGGTGAAGTCAAATGTTGTAAACAGTTTTAAAAGGTTGGAGATGCACTATCACATCCCTCTCTAATTGCTCTAACATACACCATCCTTGTGCATTTCACTTCCCATACATACCTCTATTTCCCTCTGGGTATTAGAACTTAGATAATTATTCTTGTTATTTCATTATGGTTCTGTTTTATCAATGTACTTAACCTTTTTTGTGTTATCGGTAAGTTGAACTTTTTCATGTGTTCACTCATCATTTCTATTTGGGCCCATGCATGTGCATGAAATGCCCCTTTATTTCCTTTGTCATTTTTCTACTAGGATGTTTTTCTTTTTCTCACTGATATTTAGAAATAAAGTCTTCATATAATGAAATTGTTCTCCAAATTTGGTCATTGCTTTTTAATTTTGTTAACAGACTCACGACTTTCACATATTCAAACTTATTTCTTTTATTTTTCTTTTCTACTCAGAATAAGACAAATATTTACCTGTATTTTCTGTGATGAATTCATGATCTTACTGTAAAAATTTAGCCTTTGGATCCTTTTAGAATTTATTTCATTGTGGGAACTAAAGTAGAAGGTTAGTTTTGTTTCTTCCCAAACAGTCTACCACTTGTTGTAATACCATGTATTGAATGATCAATCTGTACAGATTTCTAAGACTAGATTTATTTTATGTAATCTTTTATATATACTTATATTTTCTGGGTTTTCTATTTCTGTTCCTGTGTCTTTCTATCCTTATATCAGTAGCACACTACTTCAAGAAGTATTCATAATTAATTTTAGACATCTTACAGAATAAGCATACTCAGCCCATCTTCCTTTTCAAAAGGTTCCTGTAAATTCTTACATTAAAGTCTGTTTGTCTAGCTTGCTCATCTCAAAATGTTGACAAAAGCAATTTGATGCTTTTCTTTGTCCTACAGATCCAGTATCAGCCTAGATGAACTGATATATACATGCAACCCTCAAGATGCCTTAATCATCTGGAAGTGAGGTTCTTTGCCTCATGGTCCAGGAACTTGGACTAACCCAGTTACCCCATCAAGGCTCCTATTGTGTTTTCTTTGTCTCTGTATCTTTATCAGTGTTTTATCATCTTCCTGAAAGTTCCTTTACTGCCTTCTTTCTTTTTTTAAAGATTTTATTTATTTATTTGTGATAGGGCGAGTGAGAGAGAGTATGAGCAGGGGGGCAGGGGAGAGGGAGAAGCAGAGTCCCTGCTGAGCAGGGAGTCCAAAGCAGAACTTGATCCCATGACCCTGGGATCATGACTCAAGTGGAAGGCAGACGCTCAACTGACTGACCAACCCAGGTGCCCCACTGCCTCATTTCTATCCTTTAAATTATACGTACTGTGAAAAAGCAGCTAAAAATCACCTATCCACAAGGTTTCTAGAATATCCTCTGTAATAAAATAGCACACTCTCATTGCTCTGTGACTTGGGACTCACATTTAGCTCTTTTCCCAGTTCATTTCAAATATTATGTGTAGGTCTTGTTCGTTTGCTAGATTACCTAAGGGAAGAAGGTCTACCTTTAATCCATCTGCCTCAGTCCATCAGGGATCCTGGTACAGGATTTTCACTCAGTGATTACCATCTGAATTCATTCTCAGCCTTGCTTACCATTACATAATGTTCTGGGCAGCCTCTGGGTTTTGGCCTCGTTTGTGATTTTATGCAGTGCTCAGTGCTCTACCTAATAAGAATGCTCCATGTGATTTATCTAATGATAGGTCCTGCTTCTCAGTTTGTTATATTATTGCATCCTGATAGATGTAACTTGTTGGCAGATGAAGGCCTTTGCATCTGCATGAGAAGGAGGGTTAGGGCAGATATAGGAATGGAGTAAAATGAGGAACTTGGATATGCCATTATATAAGACATTATTTCTCAACCCTTGCTGTTTAAGAATTACGTGGAGAAAAAAAAAAAAAAAAAAGAATTTTGTGGAGGGTTTTTGAAACTTAGCAATGCCTAGGCCCCATCCCAGACCAGGTAAATCAGAATCTCTGGGGTAGGAGCTGCATGCACATTTAATAGCTTCGTGATCAACTCCTACATGCAGCCAGGGTTGAAAACCATCCATGAGTCCAAAGCAGTACTTCTCAAACTTTAGTGTGTATGCAGACCTGGGAATCTTGTTAAAATACAGGTTCTTATTCTGTGGGCCTGGAGTGGAAGTGATGTCCCAGATGGCCTCAAGGGGGTGCTGATGCTCCTACTTTTTCTAGCACACTTGGATCACTAAGGATCTAATCTCACCCTTGGTTGAATATTTGAACCACTTGGGGAGTTTTCTGAAAATATGACAGGCTGGACCCTATGCTCAGAGATTCCAATTTCACTGGTCTGGGGTGAGACCTAGGTGTAAATTTGAAAATACTCAAAATGTTTTACATGTGCATTTGGGGTTCAGAACCAAAGCAAAGTCAAGAAATGAAGCATTTCTCCAGTGATAATCCAACAGAAAAAAACAAAAAGCAAACAAACAAACAAACAAACAAAAAACAGAACAAAAAACTTGGCCCCAGGCACCCATCAGCTCCTAACAGCTATCTGATTAAAGAGGAAGGCCTTATTTTTTCTTGAAATGTCTGTTCTGAAATAAAACTTGGAAGGATTTAAGCTTGTTTTAGAAAGTATAATCAGGGATACCTGGGTGGCTCAGTTGGTTGAGCGGCTGCCTTCAGCTCAGGTCATGATCCCAGCGTCCTGGGATCGAGTCCTGCATCGGGCTCCTTGCTCGGTGGGGAGCCTGCTTCTTCCTCTGCCTCTGCCTGCCTCTCTGTCTGCCTGTGCTCACTCGCTCCCTCTCCCTCTATGCCTGACAAATAAATAAATAAAATCTTTAAAAAAAAAAAAGTATGATCAGTGGTATGAACTGGACATTACCTGAATTTAGCTGTGGGTGAACTCGGAAGCATTTTCTTAGACACCTTTTATATTGATGAGATGACTCTTCTCTGAGAGAGAAGGAGATGGTAAGGGCTGTCCTATGTTGCATGACTTGGGGACTCCACTGACCTTGTCACAATGCCGCATGTATTGTTTTAGAATGCAAGGATTTTGGTGGAGTGGAATACTAAGGTTTGTGAGGAGTGTTTTTGTGGCCGAGATGGAATTAACTGTTGCTACAAGGAAGTCTCAAGCTAGTAGGATTAGTAGGGGGTTTCAGCTCTGTTGGGCTGCTCTCTGAGGAGTAGCTACTCCCTTCTTTAAAATTCCCATCCTGAAGGGGGTTTAATTTTTCAGTGGTATTTCTTTCTTTTTTTAAATTTGTGGTAAAATATATAAAACATAAAATTTACCATTTTAACCATTTTTAGATGTAAAATTCGGTGGCATTAAGTACATTCACATTGCTATTTAACCATCTCCAGAACTTTTTCATCTTCCCAAACTGAAACCCTGTACTCATTAAACAACTGTCTGTTCCCTCCTCATCCAGTCTCTAGCGACCCCCACTCTACTCTGTCTCTATGAATTTGACAACCTTAGGTACCTCATATAGGTGCTATCTTACAGTATTTGTCCTTTTGTGACTGGCTCATTTCAAGGTCATGTCCTCAAGAATCATGTGTTAGAGCATGCCTCAGAATTTCCTTCCTTTTTGAGGCTGAATACTGTTCCATACATTTGGGTTGCTTCTACCCCAGGCTGACTTCCTTTATGTAGATTTTGAAACTTGATAAATATTTTATTATTAAATGCCTATATCCATATGGGTTGTGCTCAGGATAGGAAATCATACCCAATCATCTTAAGGTATTCTAGAAGCTAGCCAGTGTCACTTCAGCTTTGGCTTGTGGCCATTTGCAAGAACAGAAGCGGTGGTGAGCACAGTGGAAGGATTGGATGTGAAGGTACAGAGGATGTCTGTAGTGTGCTTTACACTCTAAACTCTGGTTGCTTCACTGCTCAGTTTAATTCAAGTCAGCACAAAAGTTGTGTAGATGTTTTCTGCTGGATTACTGTGGACACCAAAGGTCTAGTGCTTGGGGTGATAAAACGGAGTGTACTCAAATGGTGGCCCTAATTGCTCTGTTTCCTCAGTGGCTATGTCCATAAGAGGGACTTTCCACCCCCCTCCCCCACCCAAGTCCATGTGTCATCTTCATGACAGTCTTGGCCTACAGCGTTTTGCAGGAACAGGAGCTGCTCTGATGACAGAAGCATTGGCACAAATAGCATTTCCCAAACTTGCTCGATCACAGACAGAGCTGGGAGATTTGATGAAATACAAATTTCTGGGGCACATCCCAAAGCCTACTGAATCAGAATCTTTGGGGCAAAGAAATGGAATTTTAACAAATGCCTCAGAGAGACTTATGGCACTACCAGTGAGTAGAGGTATGGAGCACTTAAACACCTGAGTGCTACAGATTTTAAGTGTCGGGAATATTCCAAAAATATGTATTGGATGTGCCCCCATGCTAAGTGCTTAACGGGACAAGAAGGATAATGGATTGGGAGGCTGGCTGGCTGGCTGGTGGAAACAGGTTTCCAGGTATTGCCTTGGTGGGGCCACCACCTATTCCAGTTGAAACTTGGTTTTGTGGTTCCAGAAATCTGACATTGTCTTTGTATAAAGTGTCAGTGTGGCTCTGGGGTGCGATTTTTTGGACCAAATTAAGGGCTTGTGAAATGTTCCTCTCTGATCTAAGAGTGCATCTCCAAAGAGGCCAATGCATCCATGTCCCCTGGATTTGTCACTCCCCCACCCTGGTCAGTGCCACATCATCACAGCTATGTCAACATAACCCTCCTTCAGGGTTCCCGTGGATCTAGTATAGAAAAGAGTGAAGTGAGAAGAGCCCCGATGCTCGAGTCACAGTAACTGGGTCTGATTCTCCATTCTCTTTTATACCAGTTGTGTGACCCCGATAAATTTCTTAAGCTCTCTGAGTTTTGGTTTACTCACTATAAAATAAGGATAATCAGGTGAATATAAAAACTAAATTAGATTTTAAATATAAATTAATTAACTCAAATATGTAATGCCTTCTCTCTGCTAGTTTGGAACCCGAGTCAGTAACTGACATCTAGTCTGGGCTCACGGTGCCCCTCCCCCTTTCCTGCCACATTGCCATTTAGCACACTGCTCCACACAGAGGAAATACGTGCACTTCTCCCTACTGTTCAGAGCCAACTCCTTTGCCCTGTAATTGTTTCACAGCCTACTGGGTTTTTCTCATAAACATTAAAAAAAAATTTATTTTATTTTTTGCCATAGCAAAATAGAGGGTTTGATTACATTTTGTCTGGGAGAATTTTTTGACTTGTTACATTTTCTGTCCGGATCTCAAGCTGCCCAGTGGTAGTCCAGCCTGAGGTTGGAGGCCCAGGCTCAGACTGCCCTGGTTTCCACACTGCCCAGGACACCCACCCCAGGAGCCCTGGGAAATCTTTTTTCATTTCTCATTATGGTTTCTACTCTTGGGGGAGAGTATTGAAATGTCCTCTTTTGTTAAAATAAATCAAGGGCCACATTTTGGAAGGAAACATTATCACAAAGGACCCTGGAGATAGCTGTTTCTATGTATACTTCAGGGAAGGGCAATTTAAATCTGGGGTTTATGGGTGTTTCTGGAGGGCGATGAGCCCTAAAATGGTTTGCACCCTTGAATGTGTGGGTGGACTTTTCCAGGGAGATGATCCTCATGTAACAGCACTCCAACCTGTCTTGAGGGTGACTTGCTTCAAGCTTAGGCACTCCTTGCTTGCTGTCCTAAGCCCCTTGGTTGTAGCAGAACTAACCTACCTTCCTTGAGATTTTGCAGACCACTGACTGGCCTTGAGGAATGAAGGACCAGACTTTCCCAGGAGATAAGTCCTGACTACATTTGAAAACAGCTGCCACTGATGGCAGTAAGTCTGTTCAGCATCATATTAATGTATGACAAACCAACTGAGCCCTGGCTTCTCCTCTCATTGTTTCCCTGTTTTCCTGTTTACTACTCTCTGGCTTCACGTGGATGGGGAAGATGGTCTTTAGGACGTTAGTCCACCATCTTCCCCGGTGGCCAGCTTCTTGAATAAAGCAACCTTTCCTTTCCCACCATCACTTGTTTCTTGAATATTTCGGAACAGTTAAACCTGAGTTCGGAGTTGGTTCTCTGTCTGATAACATCTAGTTTTCATCAGTTTCTTTCTGAGCTTCATGCACCTGGAGTGATTTTTTTTTAATTAAAAAAAAATAATTTGAGAGAATGAGCACACACATGCAAGATAGAGGAGGAGCAGGGGGGAGGGCAGGGGCTGAGTAGGGGAAGGAAGGGAAGGAGAGGAAGAAACAGATTTCCTGCTGAGCAGAGAGCCCCGTGAGACAACGTGGGGGCTTGGTCCCAAGATCCTGGGATCATGAGCCAAAGGCAGAGCCACTTAGGTGCCCCCCACCTGGTGATTCTTTGTTCCTCTTGGCTGATCTAGCTCCTGTCCTAACTGGCCTCCATGCCAGGAAGAGTTCCCTTCACATATTCAAGCAGCAGTACCGCTGGCAAATCCTGAGTAGGGAGGGCAAGAAGAGTCAGGCTGGAACAAGCTGACAGGCCCCACAGGAGCCCAGATCTGCTTCTGGGCCTGTCAGAACGTACTGCTGCCTTTCTGTGGATGCAGGGCAGGGTGGAATTTTGGAGTGATGCCAGGGATGGTCTATATGTTGATAGTTCAAGTTCTGTATGTTCAGGTCCAGGTTCCTGAAGGTGGCACTTCAGTGTTTCCAGCCAAAGAGTGATCTTAAGATGGTGAGGGTCAGGGCTCCGGGGTGGCTCAGTGGGTTAAAGCCTCTGCCTTTGGCTCAGGTCATGATCCCAGGGTCCTGGGATCGAGCCCTGCATCAGGCTCTCTCCTCTGCAGGGAGCCTGCTTCCTCCTCTCTCTCTCTCTCTGCCTGCCTCTGCCTCTCTGCCTACTTGTGATCTCTGTCTGTTAAATAAATAAAAATAAATTCTTTTAAAAAAAAAAAAAAAGGATGGTGAGAGTCACCCCAGACAGCTGGAGTGTAGGCTGCTTCCATCACAGAGCCAGTCCTGGGGAGGCCAGGCATTCTATGCCTTCTAACAGGCCTCGATCTCATCTCAATGACAGCCCTGCTACACCTGTGTGCTAATGACAAAAACCAAGTGCCAGAAAATCTTCAGGAGGAGACCTGCAGCCATAAGGTGGCAGAACAGAATCACCCAGAAAGGACTTGTATTGTCAGTTGAATAGGTAATGTAATGTGCTTGTTATGGGCCCAGGGCTCCCAGCCTGAGAGGGCCCAGGCTTTCCCAGGCCAGGCCTCGTTCCTCTTTGGTCTCTAACAATCCATGATTGTGTAACCCTACCTACCAATAAAAAAGTTTTTGAACAAACACTTAAATCTGTGTATGCTTTTAGTTTATAAATTATTATGCATCAGTTTATAAATGTGTATGTGTTATAAATCATGCAAACACTGAAAGGAGACCAAAATAAATACGAATAAAAGTTATAATGGTTTTATAATGTATACTGCAGTAGATCATTGTATGTCTCCTACTTAGGGAACCACTGCTGCTTCTGTCATTTCTAATGTCTGCAGTCTTCTGCCCTGGTGTCCAGCTATCTGGAGAACAATCCAAAAAAAGCATGTGTCTTCAAGATGAAATCAGATCCCTCATTTTCTTTGAGGTTTCCATGTTTATTCTTCCTTCCTTTTCTTCAGAAAGCATCCTCCATACTGTGTCCCACATATACCCTTGTGTTTGCTTGAGGTTAGGACAGGGTTTTTGTTGTTGTTGTTGTTGTTGGTTTGGTTTTGTTTTCCAAAGTAAGCTCTAGACACAATGTGGGGCTTGATCTCATGACCCCAAGAGCAGGAGTCCCATATTCTATCAACTGAGCCTGCTAGACACCCTAAAGTTAGGGCAGTTTAGATCGGATGGCCTGGGAGAAGCACCTCCAAGACCACACACATCCTGATGGGGTATTAAAAAGCCAGGGATTCTGCCTTGTAGATGGAAATGGCTTGGGTGCAGGGCTCTAGTATCGTTTGCTGCATACAGACCATCCCAAAATGTCGGAACTTATGGAACTTAACGTTTTGTGACAGTGACAGTGTTAATCACCTCTTGCTGTTTCTGTGTTAGAGAATATTTGTTCACTCAACAGCTTTTTACTGAGTGCTTGGGCTAGATAGTGATCAGAGCCTGGGGCTAAGCAATGCACCAGAGAAACAATGTCTCTGCTGTCCTGGGGTTTAGAGTCCAATGTGTATGTGACAGATCACAAACAAGCAAACAGTCCTCTTTTGAACAATCTGCAGGCAATCGGTGAAGAGCTATATTTTTCCTCTGCCCCTGAACCCAACCTGTTTAAACATGCTATGTAGACTAGTTGAGCAATCTAGGCAGGCCCTATAGTGTTTTGATCCTAAGATTAAAAAGTGCTTTGGTTACTTTTAGTCACACAAAAGTATCAGTTCAGAGTCTGTATCTGAACTGGAGAGGGGGATGAGAAAATTAAGGGTCAGGTACGTCTTGGCTTCTTCTGCCAGTGGCAGTGTTTAGGATGATTTTCTTCCTTTTGAGGCTTTTGTAGACTTCTCCAACATGCCTTGCTGTTCCTTCTTCTCAGCACCCCTTCCACTACATGCTCTGATTGCCTTTTAGCATCTGTATTTAAACCCATGCTTCCCATTGCCTTCTGCAGAGATTGCTTTGCCCCTTGCCACTCTTGGGTGGGTCCTACTTAGATGGTCTTTCACCTTGCTGGGAAACATGGAGAGCAGATAGCTGAGTACTGGGGACCTCTGTCAAAGTTGAGACAGAAAGATTCCTGTATGAATATCTGGTCACAAATAAACAAAAAAGTGCTGATGTGGGTAATGTCACACTGTGAAAATTTTGAGAAAAGGTACAGAGTGGTGAAATGTGGAGAATGGTACAATGTGGTGCAAATGAACATATGCTTTGGAGTCAGATGATGAGGCTTGGAATCTGGACTCTGAAATTTGTTTACTAAAATTAAAAGAAGAAAGTTGTAGCCGAATATACAGGATGTAAATTTTGCCACTTTAATCATTTTTAAAGTTTACAGTTGAGTGGAATTACATCCACATTGTTGTGCAACCATCACTACGTCCATCTCCAGAACTCTCCATTATCGCAAACTGAAAGTTTATACTCATTTTACAATAATTCCTCTCTCCCAGCCTGTGGCAACCACCAACGTGTTTCCTGTCTCTATAAATCTGACTTGCTCTAGGTACCCTCTGTAAGTGGAATCATACATGATTTGTCATTTTTGAGTCTTCTGACATTTATTTTTGCAAGCATAGGTTAAAGCTAAAATGTATCTTATGAGGACATTTCTTGTGAGAGAATCACTTAGGATAATCCTTGGCACAGAGTGTGCCTGCAACACTTTTTTGCTTCACTTCATCTGATTTATTTAGAAACGGTGGAAAAGGACACAGATATCGAACGCCTGAAAGTGCGCGCCTGCGCTCTGTGCTCTCTAGAGGGCGGACAGGGGCTTTGCGCTGACCCGAGCGAATATCTCGCGAGACTGTCAGACGTGTGGCGTGAGGCGTGGGAGGAAGGTTGTGCTCTCGCGAGAACTCTTCCTTTCGGCTCCTTACTTGATCCGGCCGGTCTCTCTCCCACGAAGCTTCCACTCCGATCGCCAGGGGCGGCCACTTGGAGCTGGTAAGAACCGCAGGTCGAGGGCTGGTCCGGGGTGCCATGACCGCTTGTTCGCCAGGCATGGGCCTGCGCTTCCCGGCGGGTCTTTACCTCAACCCGTCCGCCCCTCGGGGTAGGGTGGGGGTGTCACCTTTTCTTGACTGTTGGCTGCTCTGAGCCTGTCCCCTCCCCAGCGCTTGACACGAGCTCTGCCAGGGGATCACCACCTTCTGCCCGCCCGCCTTCTCCCGGCCCCGGGAGTGACAGCAGCAAGGTTTAGCGTGCCCTCGCCAGGGCCTCATGGATGCGAAGAGGTCCCCGTTTTCCAGAACGGGCGCAGAGCATATCCATTCCCAAACTGTTGGGTGAAAACGCGAGGAAGATGATGTTTTTTCGGCCGTCTGTGTGCCAACACAGCGTTACCTACCCTCTCATGTAATACTCCCCACAATCCGAGAGGTAGCTTGATTCTCTCCTTTTTTACAGAGAAGAGCACTTTTGCTCATTCCTTGATTCATCCCACCAGCGATCATTTATTCATTGCCTACGTGTTCAGCCTTTGTTGAGGCCACAGCAATGGGAGGGGGGGCACAACGCTTATTTTCGTTAAAGTAAATTCCCGTGGCGGGTAACAGTAATATAAAACAGTCTTAGTGCCATGTGATTTAAGATGGGATGATGCGATCCAGAATGACAGCGGTCAAAGCTGTCTGTCAGATGGAAAAAGCAGCTTTTTCACAATACCTTTTTCCGGTGTTTTCTAATCAGGATAAGGTTCACCATCGCATAACAGTATTTTGGATAGGTTTATCTTTCCACCGCCCGCTTGGTGATCTGGAAATGTGGTTGTAAGGACTCTTGAGTTTTTTCCTGGGGTGAGGATGAGACAGGTAATCATGGTTGCCTCATTTCTGTACTGGGGTCCTAGCGTGACATTTCTGAACTTTAAAGACTGTCAGACCCTCTAAGGAAGACTTACGCAAATGCTACCGTGGTGGGGCTGGGGGTGCATGTGCCTTGCGGCTTACGGAAATTACTTGGTTTGCTCTTTGGAATGTTTGCTAGTTTGCCTCTTTGTTAAGAGAAGTGAGATAATATATTTAAGTTCTAGCCCAGTAATATTCCTCACATTTTATTTTTCCTTCCCCCTCTTCTACGGGACTTTTGTCCTTGGGTGGGCAGGGAAAATCCTAGGGGTTTAAAGTTTTGTGATATTTTGTGTCTAAATAAACCTCTACAATTACATTACTACTGTTGGACAGGTAGGTATTTAAAAAGTGGAAAAGCACAGTGAGCTGTGTAAGGGAAGGAAAATGTGATTCTCAGAGGGGGAGGAGATATCCTATCTAGAATTACATAGGACACGCCTAGCCACCCGATTTAAATCAGCTTAGCTGTGCCAGAATTTCAGGAACCTGTGGAGGGGCTTCAGAAAACTGCAGGATATTCTGATACATCCCTACCCCCATCTAAAAATCTCTTGGCTCATGTTTTATAATACTTTCCTTCTGAGAGTAAGGGTTAGCATACTGGAAAAAATTCAGAAACAGTCATCATTGCTGCTGGTGTATTTTTAACTCTCAGTGTCTTATTTCAAAGAATTAGTATGTTCTGCTGAATTTTTGGTGAATCAGTGGCACAAATTCTCCTCTAGGTAGGAAGTTCACCATTGTGCTTAGGGACTGTCATAAGTATATGTCAGTGTAGTCACTCAGTAAATATTTGTTGAGTAAATACATAAACTCTTAGTATTGAAGTGATCCCTTTAACATATATTGTGTGGCTAAAGACTTTAGACTCAGACCTGAGATTAAATCTTAGTTCCTCTACCTGGAAGCTTGTGATTATAGGTGATACATATTTAACTTCATCAAGCCTTACGATCTTTATTTTGATTTTCTTTTTAAAGATTTTATTTATTTATCTGACAGAGAGACAGATAACACGTAGGCAAAGAGGCAGGCAGAGAGGCAGACAGAGAGAGAGGAGGAAGCAGGTTCCCCTCGGAGCAGAGAGCCCCATGCTGTGCTTGATCCCAGGACCTTAGGATCATGACCTGAGCGGAAGACAGAGGCTTTAACCCACTGAGCCACCCAGGTGCCCCTAGACTCTTTATTTTTAATGAATTGTGGTGATAATATGTACTTTAAATGTTTGTGGGGACTAAATGGAAAGTTTAAAAAAAGAAACCCTTGGCACATAGATGTATTAAATACTTACTGAATTCATTCAGAAAATATTTATTGAATACCTACTATATAACAGTGTACAAAAAGACAAAGTTCCTTCCTGGGTAGAACTTACCTTCCTAATGTGTTTTCTGAAGTGGGGTCAGAAAATAAATGGTTTCTACATGTCAGATTATCATAAATACTGTAGAATATATTAAGGGGGAGTGTATGGAAGAAAGATTTATTTTGTATAGGATAGTGAGGAATGGCTTCACTGCAAAGACAGCCTAAGTAAGTAGTAGTCAGACACCCTAAGGAAGTGAAGGAGTGGGCATATGGATATCTGGAGGAAAGTGCAAGGGCCCTGAGGCAGAAGTATCCTTGGTATGCTGGAGGAGCAGCAAGGAGGCATTTGTGGCTGGACTGAGTAAGCAAAGAGGTGAGGAGAGAGGAGTAGGGAGCAGTCATGAGGTTTCTGTAGGGATACTGGAGAGATACAATGGTGACTTATTAAGTTGATGAGCTACATAATAAAATGTGTTATTATCATTCTACCATCATTTAACTCTCACCAGAAGTAATAAAAATAGCTACCTATTATACTAATATAGGTATCCTCTGGTTTTTTAAAGCTTGCATTATGCCACTTTGCTTTATGAAAGACCTGCATTTGTGTCTGTTTTCGATAAGTGAAAGAAATCCAAAGAGGATTTTGCGTTTTATAAAAAAGGGCAAAAACCCAAAAATGATGTTCAGCATTTGTTTTGTTGAGGCAGTATGCAGTATGCGCCCCAGCAGCTAGAGTGGCACTGCCAAGCTCCTTCCCTGGGAGTTACACTCAGCATCTCAACATCAGGCCACCACAGCTTTGAACTGTGTTCTGAGGACCAGTGCTTTATCTCAATTAATTTTGTGCATCTGACTTTTTCAGTAGCCGGAGCCTCAGACAATAAAGATTTATCACTGTGCATGATACACAATAGAACGTGCTCCTGGTTCAGAGAGCACTTTTTTAGGCATTGCTGAAACCAGTGAATTTAGTACTTTTGTTTGCATACCAGGTAGGTTGCAAGTCTAAAGTGATTATAATCAGGTATGTATGTATGGATTGTATGTATTGGATTAAGTTCAGTTTGATGGAGGCACTATAGATGTCCATGGCATTTTTGTTACTATTCCTGCTACTTTCTTAAAGCTTTTATCTACAACTTAGATTTTGGCTTTGTTTTCATTATGGATATGTCTGAATGCTTTGTTTCAGCATAGAACACACGAACAAGGTGAGTGGCCTAGGTGATATGGGGGCCAAGATGAGCACTTTTACTTGAGTAGCTTTAGATAGTGTCTCTAAATAGTGTGCTTGTCAGAGGAGCTGCTGCTGTATAGTTCTTCTCACCTTGTCTTTGCTTGTTAAATTTTAATATTTGCTGTAATTTATAAAAATCACATCAAGTCTACAATACCTCAGAGCCTGACATGGTAATCATCCTCTTTGAATTAGGTAGATTCACTGGCAAGAGAATAAAATAGTTATTTTTTTAAAACAGTGTTTCAACGTTTTTTTTTAATTAAGATTTTATTTATTTGGGGGCATCTGGGTGGCTTAGTGGGTTAAGCCGCTGCCTTCAGCTCAGGTCATCATCTCAGGGTTCTGGGATCGAGCCCCACAGGAGGCTCTCTGCTCAGCAGGGAGCCTGCTCTTCACCCCCACCCCCCGCCTGCCTCTCTGCCTGCTTGTGATCTCCGTCTGTCAAATAAATAAATCTTTAAGAAAAAAGGATTTTATTTATTTGACAGAGAGAGAGAGTGCGCGCATGAGTGTGCACCTATGAGGGAGAAGCAGGCTTCCTGCTGAGCAGACCTCTATGTGCAGCTCTATCCCAGGAGCCTGAAATAATGACCTGAGCCTAAGGCAGATGCTTAACCTACTGAGCCATCCAGGCATCCCTAAAATAGTTATTTTGAAGCCGTTCTTTTTGATTCTGATGTGAATGATTCATTCTAATTCTCTTAGCCATTCTTTTTTTTTTTTTTTTTTTAAGATTTATTTATTTATTTATTTGACAGAGAGAAATCACAAGTAGGCAGAGAGGCAGGCAGAGAGAGAGAGAGGAGGAAGCAGGCTCCCTGCTGAGCAGAGAGCCCGATGCGGGACTCGATCCCAGGACCCTGAGATCATGACCTGAGCCGAAGGCAGCGGCTTAACCACTGAGCCACCCAGGCGCCCTCTCTTAGCCATTCTTATCCCAAGTCATCATCCCTGATTTTTGCCTGGCTTGATTATTCACTGGAATCAAGATGTTATTCTCTGGTGGTAGAAGTATGTCTGGGGACACTTGAGACGTACTATTCCTCTTACCCAGTGCCTAGAGTACTCTACAGATGTGACAGTTTGGTTCAATGAAGGAGTGAACTGACCATATAGGTTAAAAGGTTTTTGATTGCCAGTTTAGTTGCAGATAAGAAATTAAGTCTTTTAATACAAGTACTGATTTCATAAGAACATAATCTTAGGTGTATTTTGAATTTAATTTTGACATTATTGCTAGTCCCCTGGGCTTGAAAGAAAAAAATTGTTACTTGTTCACTTCCTGTTGGAAAAAACCACAAGATATTTATCATACAATTAGGGATAAAATGGTATTATTGCTGTGATGGTAGATGTTTTCCTATCCTTGATTGTATTATGGGCAGAAGTTTCAAGTTGAAAATAGGGCCCCAGTTCTGAAAGCCAACCAAACTGTTGTGGTGTCAGCTAGAATTTCTGTGGTACTGCAAAAATCTTAGGAAAAAAAAATCCTGAGTTGGCTCAAGTACTTAACTGTGCTGAAGTACAGTTAATATTTCCCCCTTTAACTCACAGACTTCCTGATGTTTGTGAGTCTCTATAGCTGAACTTTGGCAGGTCTGGACTGAGGAAAGATGCTTTATCTCAGTGCCTGTTCTGGGATCATGGTGTCAGTGGCAATACCCTTGCTAGTTTTGTCTTGTTTCAGAGAAAACTAAAAGTAGCATTACACTAGAAACATTTCCACTTCTGAAAAACCTTCCTGAATTAATGTAGGCCTTAAGTGTGACATCAAGTTAGTTATCTATGTTTAATGAAGAACTATACTTAATCTGGCTAGTCTGAACTTGAACATTTGCTTATCATTTATTCATCTATCCATTTATCAAACATAAGTCTTTGTTAAATTTAGGGTCATAGCACTGTACAACTTCAGGGACACCATTCTCTTTATGTCAGTGCAATAGAGCATGTAAAGTGAAGAGGGTTGGTAATGCCAAGACACCCTTATCAGGCTATCTGTTCAGCATTAGGGTGTACAAAGCCAAATAAAACATGATACCTTCTCCTGGAGGTCTCAAGCTAAGGAGGCAGACATGTAACATGTAATTAGAGTAACATGTTATAGGTGTCATGCTGGAAACCTGTCCTGATTAGAGTGGGTCCAGAGGAAGGAGCATATAACTCTGTTGGCCCAAACTAGTGAGGAGTGGGGTTGCTGGGTCAGGAAAGGCATCAAAGTGGTGGGACTTGAGCATAGTTAGAAAAGCATACAGGTAGGGAGAAGGGAACTGATATTGCTGGTGGAGAGCACTGGGAGAGCCAAGCTGGACAAGGTGAACCAGCCTGGATGATTGTGGATAGAATAGCTGTGTAGCAGGTCACAGTGTGGGGCTGCCCTGAGGAGATAGCAGAAGAATCATGTTGGAGCAAGAAAATAGAGAACTTTATTAACTTTGTAAGAAATTTGGACTTTATGGGAGCCTGGGTGGCTCAGTGGGTTAAGCCTCTGCCTTTGGCTCAGGTCATGATCCCAGGGTTCTGGGATCGAGCCCCGCATCGGGCTCTCTGCTCAGTGGGGAGCTTGCTTCCTCCTCTCTCTCTCTCTCTCTGCCTACTTGTGATCTCTCTCTGTCAAATAAATAAATAAAATCTTAAAAAAAAATTTGGACTTTATCCTATAGGCAAGTAGGGAGTCATTGGAGAGTTATAGTTTATGTTATCTCTAAATGAGATGATCTGCTAGGAGTGGATGGTTCTCTTGTTCTGAGACAGCATAGAAATCTTGAAGCAGAAGAGAGGTAAAATAGAAACATTTTATAAGGATGTAAGGGCAAATAATGAAGTTTAAGGGCCTTCAAAGTAGTTTGAATGCAGAATTCTAGATTTCTTCTTTTTAAGATTTTTTTATTTATTCTGGGCGCCTGGGTGGCTCAGTGGGTTAAAGCCTCTGTCTTCAGCTCAGGTCATGATCCCAGGGTCCTGGGATCAAGCCCCACATTGGGCTTTCTGCTTAGCAGGGGGCCTGCTTCCTCCTCTCACTCTCTCTCTCTGTCTGCCTCTCTGCCTACTTGTGATCTCCGTCAAATGAAAAAATAAAATCTTTAAAAAAAAGATTTTTTTATTTATTCACTTGAGAAAGAAGCAAGAGCATGAGCTGGGAGGAGGAGCAGAGGAAGAAGCACACTCCCCACTGAGCAGGGAGCACTACCGAGGCTTGATCCTAGGACCCTGTGATCATGTCCTGAGCTGAGAGCAGACATGTAACCACTGAGAAACCCAGGCACCCCTGGAATTCTTCTGGATTTTTATGATTTTTTCCTCCACAGTCTTTATGTTTATATAAAATTGAATAAATCACATCATTTAATAACAACTAAAGCTGGCATAAGCTGACAGAACAAACACTAACTCTCAGTTACTGTAACTCAGGAATTCAAGTGAGGAAGAGCTGGTGCATTTAGTGTGTGGAGGCGCTGGTCAGGATCTTTTAGAGAGGGTGTAGAGGCTACCGGTTATGTAGGTGATAGCACAGTTTCTACTGTATTTACACTGTATTTTATAGGGGCATCTAAAAGATGAAAGTTCTTGACATCAGTTATATTTTAATTGAGAATTCCTCCCTTCTAGCCATTTGACTTCAAGTACAAAAGGCCAGAAAATTTAAACTTTAATCATTTAGAAGTATGTCTAATTTTTCATCTTTACAAAATGTGTTATCCAATGAAGAAGAAATTGTTTTCTCCTTATTTCTGGTAATTAATATCTGAAACGGGATCCCAGAAACTTTGTGCATCATAGATAAAACAGAGCCTCCACAAAGTCTGTTCATCTGAAATCTGAGGGTTTCCTAATTGAAGGTGATGGCCATTAGTGTTTCCTTTGTCTTTTTTCATATGGTTTTGCTTTACTCTTACTATTTACAAAAATAAAACTATTTTTGTGTATGCACATGAAACCATAAGCATAGACAAGAGCAAATTTTTTACATTAATAAAATGGATTGAAAGGGAATGACTAGTGCTGTCTAGATTTTGTCTTCTGGCCTGATTGGATATACAGGCTGTAAGGGTTGTTTTTGGAGAAAAGGACACCAAATTAGTCGTACTATGAGCATGATAATCAAACAGGAATACTGTATGCCAGGTACTGTCGTAAACATTTTACATATAATTCATGTAATTCTCATTGAGTTGGCGACAGTAATAATGGACACCTGGAACAAAAGGCGAGGGCTGAACTCCAGCTGTGCTGACAGTGGTTATCTCGGAGGCATAAACTACTGGGCAGGGACATGCCAAGAATAACTCGGTAAGCCTTCAGAAGACCCACGGTTGTTATTTCTCTGTAGTGAAGAGCAGCAAAATCCTTAAGCCGTAGACGCCTTGACGACTTGGAGCGCGGAGCGGGGTGGACAGAGGCTACGAGCTGGAGCATCTGGGTCTAGGGGAGTTTGGAGAGCGGCCCCTGGGAACCGACTTCCGGAAGCGGCGGGGCGGGGAGGGAGGAGCCACGCCCGAGCTTTGCCAGCTGCTGCGGGGGCCTGGGGTTGTCGGGGGAGGGGAGGTGCCCGAGTGGGCGGAGCCTCTCTGCTCGTCCCCGGCGCCGACGTGCGCGCTCCCAGCCGCCGAAGTCTGCGGCCAGTATCAGGCGGGGTGGGACGTGGCTCGTGGCCTCGGGAACCTTCGGCACTCCAGTCGTGGTCAAAGCGGCTCCGGTTCGGCAGGCTGGTCGCGCGGCGGAGACCCGCCTGTGAGGTTCGTTGGGTAGCCCAGGGGCGCTGCCGGAGCGCTTGGAGACTCTTACCACGCTGGGGTGGGGAAGGGGGCTCTGCGGCCCCGGCTGTGCGCATGCGTGCTGAGCGGTGACCCCTGAGGGCTGCGGGTTCCAGGGACCGTACCGCGGCTTCGTAGGGCCACTGTGCTCTTAGAAAGTGTTGGGGAACCTGGAAAGTTGCATGAATCATTGTTGCTTTTAACTAGAAAAGTCTTACTTGGCATTAGGTGGGGAATTTTGTAGTCGGTTTGCAGTTACTGCTTCGGAAAGATGATGTGCTCGGTTGCTGTAGTTAACAAGTATACAGCGAAGTAAACTCTGAAGTGTAAATCTTAAAATATGCTATCGTGATTTCGTGGTTACTTATTTTCTGTAAGTCTCTTCAGGTATTAACCTTTATTTGCGAGGTGTAAAAAAAGTTACGGAGAATCAGATCCTGAATTTCAAAAATACTTGTGTTCGTAAAGAATTAAAAGTGGGCTGAGGCTAGGGTAGGACATACATAGCATTTGAGTGAATGAACTGTGAAATTAAAAAATAACCTTTTTTAAACAATAACGTGTGATGAAGAAATGTCTCAAGGTAATGTGGAATATTAATTACTTCATAATTAATAATTTTTTTCCGGAAAATTCTAATCTATATTGTCTCATCAAAGATAATCAAATTGGCAGTATTTCAGATTTAGTAATCCATACAACACAGATGTATGCTGTGGATTGCTTTTTCAGGGCGTGGGCTTCTAGCAATGATTTGGATGCCAGGAAAATAAAAAGTGGAAAATTTTTTTTGGAGAGGAGGGGCAGGTGGAAAGGGTGACAGACAGTGAGAGCTAGAAGGTGCAGTTAGAGATGACCTGGCCTAAGCCTTCAGATAGACAAATGGAACTTCGATTGTGATACAGATGAGGGATCAGAATCAAGGTCGCTTGCTGTGTCCTTCATACTTGGCACTGGTATTTGGCAGTGTTTTGATTATTCCGAAACTATCATGACATGCACAGGTACTATTTGTTAGCATTATCCAAGGAAGAAGTTCTAAATATAGTCATAATTTCATTGGGGAGGGTATGTACTATGGTGGGTGCTGTGAATTGTGTAAGACTGATGAATCACAGAGCTGTACCCCTGAAACAGGTAATACATTATATGTTAATGTCATAATTGTCATAATTTATTGAGGATTATGAAAATGGACAGAATCTTGGTGGAAGTTACTCCAGTAGCATGCCAATGGAATGTTCATTCTTGGTTTTTTTTTTTTGGGAATGTTAATTTCAAACTTTAGTATTGGCAAATAAAAGTAATTTGTGGGTGATAAGACACTAAAGGAAGAACAAGCTGGTCAGAGAGCATCCAGGACTAGACCTTAGGAACTTTAGTTCTGAACTCAAGCCTGTGGTCTTTAGATGGGTTGTTTAAATTGTCTGGGCCTTAGTGGCTTCATCTGTAAAATGAGAACAGTCTACAAAAGAGATGGCTAAGAGATTTTCAGCTTCAAAGTGTGGTTTGTGCTGGTCACTAGAGGGTTATAGCTTTTTGGAAATTTTATGGTCAAACCGCATGATAATGATTTAGCTTCATTTGTGGTTGGTTGCTCAATCCTGGTTTCATGATCTTTGGGTTTCATAATTAGATTTGTGCAAATATAGCATGTATAGTTTGTAGAACTCTTTGGGGAGAGCTCTAGGTTTTTCTGGAGCTTTCTTTATTTGAGGGGTGCGTGTATCTCTCCCTTCTCCTTCCTCCTCCCCTCCAAACCTAGTAGGACATGAATCCTAGAGGCAGGAAAGTTTTAGAAGCACTTAAACTTTTGACTTTGTCTAAAAAAATGTACATTTAAGACAGTCTTCTGTTGAAGGTGGTGGGGCAGTGACAGATGGGCTCTAAAGACCCTTATTAACAAGATGACTGCGTTGAAGGATAACATGCGAAAACGTGATAAATATGTGGGGAAAATCAGTTTTGTAACTTAAATCTCATCCTGCCTTCTGTTCATAGCTGATAAAAGAGAAAACCCAGTTTGTGTACTTTTGCCATTTTTTGTTCCTATTGAATAGTTTTTATAGTACTTGTAATTGAATTCAGAAGACCTACTTTAGGGATCTAGTAATAATAGCACTTTTATGCATTTGACTTTGCCACCTGTGTGATCTAGAGCTCGGGTTTGGCATTGTGAAGTACATTTTAATTTATTATTTATATACTTATTTTTTAAAAAAGATTTTGGGTTTTTTTTTTTTTTTTTTTTTTGGTCAGAGGGAGCGTGAGTGCACACAAGCAGGGGGAGCAGCAGGTAGAGGGAGATGCAGGCTTCTCGCTGAGCAAGGAGCCTGATGTGGGACTTGATCCTAGGACTCTGAGATCGTGACCTGAGCCAGAGGCAAACACTTAACCGACTGAGCCACCCAAGTGTCCCAGTACATCTTAATTTAATTTTATTGATTGCATTTTACACTGTGCCAGGCATTATGGCATTCCATACAAATGATGAAGACCTAAGAATGGGAAATTTGGCACAAGAGAAAGTTGGTTATTAATTGGAAAGACAGCTAAATATGCCTTGCATGTAACTTTTAAGTGCAAAGTGAAGCAACTTTTGGTAATGAGGTGACACTAGCTCTCCACATATGAGCCAGCAGTTCAGTTGTGTTGCACAGGTATTGTTCAGGGTCTCGACAGTGTGCACTAAGTGTACACTAATGCCTGTGCTTAAAACAGGTCAGTTTTACAGTGTGAAAAAGAAGTTAGCAAAATAGTTACAGCTGGCCTTTTGAGGGTTAAAAAAAAATTCCACAAAGATTTCTGTCAAATTTAGTTACGGAGGCCCTTCCTTTTTAGAGGTCATTATGGGGAAACAGATCGAGATAGCGAAATAACAGGGAAGTTACAAAGTTTCCTGAATCTTTCAGTTTCTTAGAGGATCTCTAGTTCCTCAGTATGTATCTTTCCCTGAGATTCTCAAAAGAAAACCTATTAGGTTTCTTCTTCCCATCATTTTATTTAAGGATGGGGGTCATACCACTTTTGTCCCTTCCCAGCTTTTAGCTAGCTATGTGGTCCTGAACCCTAGGCTTGCAGGTACAGTCTAGGCCAGAAGTCACTTGCTTTCAGATGAAGAGTCAGCCTTTTGGGGGACTCTACACTGGGTAGGCTGCCATTCAGCCAAAAACTGGCTTCTTTGAGAAGGTCTCTGCCTTCAGAACTGACAGGAGGTTCTTTCACATGTTCCCTCAGATGTCTCCTGGTAATCCTCCTCTACTCCCTTTGGGTGATTCTGAACAAATCTAAGTCTTTTCAAGCGGTCACCAAGTATTTGAGTGTTGTAATCAAGTCCTCCCAGAGACTTATCTAGGCTAAACAGCTTCCCTTCCTGGAGAAATTTTTCATGGTTTGAAGGTCCCTTTGCCTGTTAAACTGTGTTAATCAGAAAGAAATTTTAAATTTAGTTTAATAAACATGGAACAGCTTAGTCCTGTGACAACCACTATACTGTTGGTAAATGCAAATGGTGTGTTTTCTCTCGGACCCAGCACAGTGCTAACTCATATAGAGGTTATTTTCAATTAAAAATCTTCATCCTTTTAAAAAACATTTTATTCTCTTCCACTTTGTCCTCCCCCATTCAAGTTTTAAAAATTTACATTTAGTTTTATCAAATTTAACAGCTGTGTAGAGATTGTTGTGGAATCTTTTTATCAAAGTCACTTGTTAACTGCAACTGTAATATCTGCTTTCTGTTTTGTTTTTTTTTTTTAAATCCATGTAATTAGGGAAAACAGGGGAGTTTGGGGGAAAACATACCTCTAAAAACTTTATAGACTGGCTTCATTCAGTCTTCTATCCTTTTGAGTTGTTTGTAAAAAATAATCTTAGGATTCCATTTAGTTGTACCTGTTTATCTCATATTCACTTGTCCCCAGAGATAGGATATCACCTTGACACAGGACATACTGTTGAGCATCCAGATAGAGTGTGGCTGCAAGACTACATTGAGTGGCTGGTTTAGTAGAATTGTCTGAGAAGGAGATAACTTTGATGTCATCGGGCTTAGTGAACACCTGCTGAGTTACATTGATTACTGCTTTTCTCTAAGTGTTTAGAAACTATCTCTGATTCTAGATCTATCTACGATAGACACCACACTTCTTCCAGTGGTTTTTGTCAAACTTTTGCTTCATTGTTTTTCCAACCATCTCTGTCTCAGTCTCTTATCATTTTATCATTGCTTGTGTGCTGTTCTTTCCACTTCTGTTTCTTATCTCTTGTAAACCTAAGATGATTAGAAAACTGTAATTTCTCATACCAGTGCCTGTAAGCACCTCCCTTATATCAGAATCCTTTGAAATTACTTTGTTAGATTTACATTCTTGAGAGCATCCTACCTATGAAACCATTCCTAAAGCCTTTCTAAATTAAAAAAAAAAGTCCCACCTTAAAGAAAATAATTTAAAATTTACATTTTCCTAATCAATTTAGGTAAGTGCCAGATCCAAACAATGTTCTTAATTCTCCTTACCAAGTTAGTAGTTTTTAGTTGCTTTTCAAAGTAATTACGAATCCTTCTAGACCTTTCAGAACAAGAACATGTGCTCCCTATGTGTGTTATAAATAGAAACTTGCACCGTAGTGTTCTTTTAACTTCCTGGAGGCCATTTGCCATATCAGTTCAGGAAAATTAGTGCCTTTTTTTTTAGGAATAATCTGTTCACCTTTAAAATGTCACTCAAGTACATGCATAGAATTGTAGGGTAGGAATGCAGTAGTGGTGGGCAGGGAAGAAGAGGCAGTATTTATTAAGGGTATACTATGTGTCAGGTCTGTGTTGGAGGTAATCTAAGTAAGTTAGTAATTGGGAGCTGGTTGGAATGATCATTTGGGGGATGATTGAAAGGTGGTTTTTGGTTGTAATTACAGTACAATTTAGATTGTTCTTTTTTTTTTTTTTTCTTCCAAAGGAACAGTGAGCAGAATGAGTACCTCACAGGACCAGAGTGGCTGCTCCAGTACTAGAGAGCCCCTTTTGAGGTGTTGTGATGCACGGAGGGACTTGGAGCTTGCTATTGGTGGAGTTCTCCGGGCTGAACAGCAAATTAAAGATAACCTGCAAGAGGTGTGACATGTGCTTTTTTCTTCCCTTGTCTGGACTCTCAGCACAGGGCTAGTTAGAGTATGGCTAAGGGCTTGGCTTCTCTGTGCCAACCAAAAAGTTTCACCTGATGCCTTGCATGGTATGCCTGAAATGTTGGTACCTTTGATTCCTAAGTGAAATTAAGCAGATGGTAGAAGAGTCTGAAAAACCTTGTACTACCTTAAAGAGTTCAGTTCAGCATGCATTTTTAAATTGTTCCTCTGTGTGGTCCCTGTGCCAGATACTGCCCTCAGTAAAAAATAACAAAATGAATGAGTACCATACTTCCCAGCTGTGTGTCCTTGATGCATGAAGGGTGGTACTTCATCATGTCCCCTGCCATCTTTTAACTTAGTGGTGGCATGGTTTTGGTGGTGGCATGGTTCTGTAAATAACTTTATCTGTTAGATCAAGCCAGAATGAAATCTCTTTGTTCCATTGACCTAATATTATTCTATTGGTGAGTGGGAAGACCATGTATTACATGACTTTGAAATACAACTTTATTATACAGAAAAAAATTGTTTTAAAATAGTTTCTTATGTGAATTCTCATGGATAATTTATAGCTGTTCTGATTTCTGTCCTTCGGATTTTTATATTTGTTCTTTTTTGAATTGCTGTTTATGCTTCCAGAAACACTTAGTTTATAGGTTTACTTAAACTGTCTGTCCTTGTGGTCTTCTGTCTGTTCACATGTAGTCGCACATCTCTTTACTGAATTGGCCTCTGTAAATAGATGGCTCATTCATAGAATGAGAAAAGGGATAAGGGCTAGCTATTAAAACTCCTGTCTTACTCCACTGGCAAATTTGTAAGACTTTAGGTTTTCAACTTGTATGGAAAACTGAGGGCCATCAGCATTACATGATCTGTCCTTTTATTTTCTCTTGATTGCTTTAGGTCATCCAAATAAACCTGCTAGTCTTTGGAGAGAGGGGGTATTGAAGGAGGATTTTAGAGCTTATGAATGCTTTTATGGCTGGAATTCTTAAACTGGGTCCATGGTTTTGCTTTGGGGACCATAAATTCCAGAATTAACGGGCAAAATTTTGAGTATATAATATGTATTTTCTGGGGAGATGCTCCATAGATATGATTGGATGACGAAAAGGATTTGTGATCCCCCCATAAGCTCAAGAAACTCACCATTCTGTGGGAAACACCATTCTTTGGGCTTTTTAACAGCAGTGAGGCTAATAGGTACATGTTTCCTAGGTCAAAGCCCAGATTCACAGCTGCATAAGCCGTCACCTGGAATGCCTTCGAAGCCGTGAGGTGTGGCTGTATGAGCAGGTAGATCTCCTCTATCAGCTTAAAGAGGAGACACTTCAGCAGCAGACCCAACAGCTCTACTGGGTAAGGAGGCTGCAGGGCAGTAATCAGTTTGAGTATGGTTTCTGGTTTCCAAAGAATGTCTTTCCTATAATGTAGCATTAATAAAGATCAGGTATAAGTTTAATTTCAAGTGCTGTTTGTTAACTTGGATATATTTGGTGCTTTTAGTATCACTGGCTACATGGTTCCATTTTTCTTACAGTTACTGGGCCAGTTCAATTGTCTTATTCATCAGCTAGAGTGCACCCAAAACAAAGATCTAGCCAATCAAGTTTCTGTGTGCCTGGAGAGGTAAAAATATTTACTTGTTTTGACTTTTGGCTCTTTGATTTGATGTATGTATGTTATTTTTAAAAAGATTTTATTTATTTACTTGAGAGCGATATCAAGAGAGAGCAGGAGTGGGGGGCAGTTGGAGCGGGTGGGGAGAGGGAGGAAACAGGCTCTCCGCTGAGCAGGGAGCCTGATATGGGGTTTGATTCTGAAAGCCCCAATTATAACCTGAGCCTGAGGCAGATGGTTGACCAACGGAAGCACCCAGCTGCCCCAACTTCGATGTATTTAAAAAACAAGTCAATTTTGTGTCTTATTGTATATCTTGGATTTAACCTGACTTCTCTTTTCCTGTGATAAGATCATCTGACTTTATATACTTAATATTATACCTGATGGTACATAGTGAAGTCATCTGCCTTTGATGAGTTTCTTAGAAAAGTAAAGTACAGTCATTTCAAATCATTCACACTTTGGCTTTTGTTTTAGATTAAAATCATTATTCCTTAAAAATAGATTTTATTTTTTCTCCAGACTGGGCAATTTGACCCTCAAACCCGAAGATTCGACTGTCCTGCTGTTTGAAGCAGACACAACTGCTCTGCGTCAGGCCATCACCACGTTTGGATCCCTCAAGACCATTGTGAGTAGTGTTGATCTCTGATAATTCATAGAGCACTTCTCAGATCTGTGGACTCACAGATGGTCTTGAAAATTTTTGCTATGAATAGTGGCTTTCTTGAGCATTTGCTATGCTTCAGAAGTTTCATGTTCTGATTAAGTTGATAGAGCATTAGGCTGGTAGTTCTTGGAATGTGGAACTGACTCACTTAAAATCTCCAGAATTCATCTTGTATCCTTTTACATAACTTTTGACATTTTTCTTATAAAATCTATGACTTGAATGGTCTTTAAAATAAAAAACCAAACGGTCTCATTTGAGTCTTGTAAAAGCGGTAATACTACCAGTTCTGGTGAAGAATTCTCTTGTATAGTGAGTTATGTAGTAGAGAATTCTCAGATTTCATAACTACTTGTGTAGGGCATTGAATTTAGTGTAAAGAATATTCTCGTGAAATGATAATGCTTTGCTTATTACTTTTGAAATTGAGGAATTACAGTTTCACCTTTTTGGGATGAAAGCATAACGTTAATAAATGTGATTAATTTCCTTTCATTTTATAGCAAATTCCTGAGCACCTGATTGCTCACGCTAATTCATCGAATATTGGGCCTTTCCTGGAGAAAAGAGGTTATATCCCATTGCCAGAACAGGTAAAATGTCATTTTTGTTTCTGGTAACTAAGTTATTACTTGGCTTATTTGTCTTTTGGCTTTTGAGTAAATCACTTTTATTTATTTACTTTTTGGTACCATTTATTTGCAAAATGGCACCAGTGGAAATGAGTTAATTTATGCAATTAAACACTCCCTTTGAGACTGAATGTCAGATAGAAATTTAGAGATTTTATAGGTGTTACGAGAAAAAGGCAATTGTTGTCAATTAGTTCATAAGACATATTATCATTAGCTCTCTGATTGGGGTAGTTCTCTCTTAGGGAACCTTCTCTTTATAATTCTTAAGGCAATGTGAATAGGAATGCTAGATATTTTGAATTGAGAGCAACCCTGGAGATGATGAGCTATACTTCTTGTTTTTCTCCAACAATTTTATAATCGTTAAGATGGAGGGTTAGGGAAGTCATGTGATATGTGCGGGGTCAGTGGGAAGCCAAAATTAGAAAGTGTGGATCTCCTGCTTTTCTGGTGAACCTTCCATGGCATTTGGCATTGCCTTGTTAAGCAGCAGAGTATTATGTGATTAGCAGAAGTCAGCATCCAGCACCACGGCTGTCTCTCTCAGTGACTGGCTCCTTGGAAGCAAACCTGCCAGTGGTCGTCAGGCTCCTTACATCCCCAGCACCAACCTCCAGGACTGGCTCACCCAAAAGCAGACCTTGGAGAACAGTCAGGTGTGTTGCTGCCTTTATTGTTTCTGAGGTAGATGCAGTAGTAGTAGATGGTTTTAGTTTTTCACTTATGGTTTATGTCTTTGTTTTTTAGTTCTAAGCTGAAAATATTTTTACAACTCTTTATTACAACAGTAATACCTCTTCACTACAGATAGAAAGCTTAGAAAACGGAACCATAAGGAAATACAAACTCATAATCCCAAAATTCAGAGCTAATTACTGTAACACTTGTTTATATACTTCCATTTTTCTATGTGTACATATACTTCAGAAACATGATTCTGTAAATCCTGTTTTGACTGGATTTTTTCCACTAAGAGAGCACAAAGATGTTTCTCTTTAATTTCTTTCATAAAATCCTTAATAGCATATAATATTTTATTGATTGGCTCTAACTTAAACTCTAGTTTTCTAGGTATAAACAGAGTTCCCCTAAACAGCCAGGAGTTCGTTTGTGCACATTCTTGATTAGTAAAATCCTAGAAATTGCATTTCTAGATTATAATTCTGCATACCCTTCAAGACTTTGGATACATATTGCCAGTTTGACTTTCCAGGAAGTTGGTACCAATTTATATTCAGAAGAACACGCAGCAGAATATTGAGGGTGCTTCCTTCCCTGAAACTTCTTGAATAGTGACAGTCATATTTATAAGTTCCTTTTTTCTCCAAATTTGATACAAAAGTAACAATTTTACTTGTTTTGAAGTTTCTTTGCTTATGGAGGTTGAATATTTTTCATGTTTATTAGCCTTCCTGGATGAGTTGCCTAATCATATCCTTTGTTCATTTTTGTCTTCTTTATTCATAAAGATTTTTTTAAAAAATATTTTATTTATTTGACAGAGAGGGAGAGATCACAAGTAGGCAGAGAGAGAGGGGAAGCAGGCTTCCTGCTGAGCAGAGAACCTGATGTGGGACTCCATCTCAGAACCCTGAGATCATGACCTGAGCCGAAGGCAGAGGCTTAACCCACTGAGCCCTCCAGGCGCCCTATTCATAAAGATTTATTATGTAGAACTGCCAGACTCTTTTCTATCAAATATGCTACAAGTACTCTTTCCTACTTTATCTTTACTATTTTTTTTACTTTTTTTAAAACTGCAGAAAATTATTTTTTTTTTTTGTTATTCACGTATGTAAATATTGCAGTAGAGAAATCCTGTGTCTCTTGGCCTTATCTATGTAAATTTAGAAACACTGGGCAGTGTAATAAATGTGCAGATAGAACTCTTATCATTGAATTCCAAAGCAGCCATAATGTTCTTTTGAACTAATACTGTGTACTTCTTGTGTAGACTTCTGCCAGAGCCTGCAATTTCTTCAGTAATGTCTGGGGCAACGTAAAGGGCTTAGAAAACTGGCTCTACAAGAGTCAGCAACAAGAGGTTCCTGAAAAACCAACTTCCCAAAAGTGTAACAGCCATTCTACCACCAGTTCTTACTCTGTTGAAATTGAAAAGGTTGGAGACCTGGACCTTCTTGATCAAGATGAGATGGACCTTTCTGATTGGCTGGTGACTCCTCAGGAATCCCTGGAGAAGCCTGGGAATGGCAGCTGTGAAACCAGTGAGAAGTTGAAGCTCCTGTTGCACGTGTTCCAGGAGCCCTACAGTGTGAATGATTGGCTTGTCAAGCCCGATTCCTGTACCAATTGTCGGGGCAACCAGCCCAAGGGTGTAGAGATCGAAAACCTAGGCAATCTGAAGTGCCTGAATGACCATTCTGAGGCCAAGAAACCCTTGTCTACTCTGAGCCTGATTACAGAGGATTGGCTTGTTCAGAACCATCAGGACCCATATAAAGTAGAGGAGGTATGCAAGGCCAACGAGCCCTGTACAAGCTTTGCAGAGTGTGTGTGTGATGAGAACTGTGAGAAGGAAGCTCTGTGTAAATGGCTTCTGAAGAAAGAAGGAAAAGACAAAAATGGTATGCCTGTGGAACCAAATCCTGAGCCTGAGAAGTGTACAGATTCCCTGAGTATGTGGCTCTGTCCTTCCAGAAAAGAGGCAACACAAGCTAAGATGTCAAAGGCAGTGGCTCCTTCTAGAATTGCTGATTCCTTCCAAGTCATAAGGAACAGTCCTTTGTCAGAGTGGCTCATCACACCCTCATGCAAAGAAGGTTGTCCCAAAGAAGTGCCTAGTATTGAAGATAGAGCTGGCAAGCAAAAGCTTATGAACCCGGCGGCCACTTCGTGGTGTCCCTTAAACACAGCTGACTGGGTCTTGCCAGGAAAGAAAATGGGAAACCTCAGCCAGTTAACTTCAAGAGAAGACAAGTGGCTACTTCGAAAGAAGGCCAAGGTGAGCACACATCAAAATAACACCCTTTGATCTATAGTTAGTAGATTTGTACTTTTTTTTTTCTTTTAAAAAGGAAAATTTTACTTGACAGAGAGTGAGAACAGGAACACAAGCAGGGGAAGTGGGAGAGGGAAAGCAGGCTTCCCTTGGGGCAGAGAGCCTGTTGTGGTGCTCGATCCTAGGACCCTGGGATCACGACCTGAGCTGAAAGCAGATGCTTAACCATCTGAGCCACCCAGGGGCCCTGATTTATACTTTAGTCATGAATCTTGTAAAAGGGCCAGATCCTTAAATATGTTAAATGTTATTTGGCCTATTAATTTTGATGGAAGATTAGTGATTCACACTGAAATTTTGGTGTATTTTCCAGACCCCCAATTCCCATCCTGCAGGAAACAATAAAAGGAAAACAAAACAAAACCCAGACTGTTATTGGCTGTTTAGGGAAAAGCCATAAACTGTTGTACCATTGCTCTTGCTTATTAGAATGGCCAACATTTACAACATTATTACAACATCGCAAAATATTCCTTACAGACACTACACTGTTTGGAAGATGAGTTAGGTTGGGTCTCTTGCCTCCCAGCTGTCATGTAGCAACGCACCCTTATTGTCTTCTTGCAGGAAGTATTACTTAACTCACCCCTACAGGAGGAACATAACTTTCCCCAAGACCGTTACGGCCTCCCAGCAGTTTGTGACCTCTTTGCCTGTATGCAGCTTAAAGTTGACAAAGAAAAGTGGTTATATCGAACTCCTCTACAGGTGTGTACATTCCATTAGTGTTAAAAAAGCGAGATTTTAGCTGTTCGTAAATGTTTTGTCTTCACTGGGAATTAACAGGACCCATTGAACTATATTCCTGTTAATGGCATGTATGCTAGGCAAGTGAGAGTGGCTGGGGTGGGGGTGGGGATCATAACAGTTTTTCAGGTATTTCAGTTGAACTTGCTTTATGAAATAACTCGGACATACTTGAAAGTGACCCTTCAAGATGATAAAACTGTTGGGAATTTTCAGAGCCTGTGTGGATTTTATCAGCCTATTTAGAAATAAATCAGCTCTAAGGAAGGCTGTGGGAGAGATGTGCTTTTATCCTATAGTGAAGTGACTCTAATCTTTGAACTTTTCTTTATAGATGTGAAAGAGTGGAACACGAATCAAACAGCTTTTCTGCAAATTTACACATCCATGGGCCGAGTGACTGTGTGGCTTACCAAATCATTGTGTTTCTGGGTCTGACCAGTCAGCTTAGTTCCTTTCCTGTCTAATTTTTAGCTAGTGAAGAGAAATAAGTCATCAAATTATGAGTTACTGTGTAAAAGAAAAAGGCTGTTTGTTGATGCTAAGGTGATTCAGTTCCTTCTTACAGAAGTATTAACTCAGCCCTACACTAGAAATAGCATCTTGGTGGATAGGTCTTTTTCATAAGCCTCTACAGCTCCTTAGATTGGATTGTTACTAGAAGTACACTAAAACACTGTAGTTTTTAAAATGAAATAGTTGTATAATCAAGGCGTGTTGATGTATTGGAAAGCCTAGTAAGCTTCCCTAAACTTTTGATTGTCCTCCTTTAGATGCTTCCCTTGCTGTGGGTTTTCTTCCATTGGTGGTGGAAATGATTCTTCTGTTTAATATATAGTGTATTTCACACAAATAGTTAACCTTGCCAATGTAGTGATTTTTTTTTTTTCTTACCAAAATGTGTGTTAACAATCTTGGCCATTTTGGACATTAATTACAAAACATTTTAACTTACATGTCCGATTCTACATTATTTTTCTCTTTTGAAAGATTCAGCTACTGCAAAATTTTGTCTTTTTCCCTTTTCTAAATATTATTAAAGTATCTAGTGAGCTCTAAAAGAGCTCCATTATTGCTTCAAGACTGTATTTAGGGTAGTCCTAGCCACTTTCAAAATATTCTGAACTACAGGTCAGAGAGCCCTAGTGCTGACTAATCAATCAAAGAACAAAAGGCAAGACATGTTGGAAATTTACTACTTGAACTATTTGCTATCCTAAGGGTTATTGGTGCATCCTGTGTAAGGGGAAGCTGAGCTTGACACCTGGTGCTTTTAACTAGGAATAAATTAAATGTCCTCTCACTGCAAGCATAGCAAATCTATACCTCTGAAAGTATTAGAATGCAGTGACATTTTAGTGAACAGGCCATTTTGAACACTTGTGCCTTGGGGGTGTTTACTGAAGCTTTATGAAAACTTGATGTCTTCTCAGTATCCTTAAAAGTCATGTCCATGCTTTAAAAGGTTTCTCTGTAGGAAATGCGATTTATAATGTTTTTAAATTCTCTAAGGTGAGATACATAGCTGCTTTCCAGGCTTTTAAACTATTAAGCCACTCAGCTTGCCTCTGTGTTATTGTTAATACTTTCCAGGTTTGTGATATGGTTTAAAAACCCTTCTGGGGAAACTTCATAGTCCCACAGTCCTTGCCATACAGCTTCATTAGACTTCTTGAACCACAGCAGAAAAGAACCTTCTATTTTTTTTTTTGCCCCCCACCCATACCACTTAGAACTTTATTAATAAAGATGGCAGGTAAAAATTTAAGGAGCCTTTTCCATTATCTTAGGTTGCAGGAAACTTCGTAGTTTTTTGAGGTTTAAGGATGTATTTCTAATTTTACATTCATCACCATGCTAATGAATATGTAAAACATTCTTTTGCATTGATGCATTTTGTACCCACTCCATTAAAAGCATTAACAGCCATAGTTGTTGTGTGTATTTGTAAGACTACCTTGTCACAAAATGTTCTACCACGTTAATCCTTGGGTAGGAGTACAGCTTAGAAACTTGAACATAAATTGTTTTTATATTCACTTATATATCAATATATTTTATGAATCTTAAATTAGTAAAAGGTATATTACTAACTTCATTTTGAGTCTTTTCCTGCAGACTTCAGACCTGCTATTCTAATTTTTAACCTGCTTTTTATGAAATATATTAAACTCATTTTTAAAAAGAACTAGAGGCCTTTAGCTAAGGTTCAGAGCTTTCCTATCAAGACTCCTTAGTAGGTGCATGCCAAAGGCCCTACTTTTCCTCTTTCCCTTCATAATAATCACCAGTTGTTTAGTATTACATATATGTATAACCTGCAGTGCAGTTTTATTTAACTTTATTTCATAGGTGAGAAAACAAACTCAGAAATTAAGTACCTTGCCCTTACCTCCCTTAGCTTTCCCAAGACCACCTTAAACCCTTGTAGCTTGTCCCTTTCCTCTGATTATGTTTCTAATTACCCTCCATGAGATGACGACTCAATGAGTAGAGTTAAGCATGATGGTTGGACAGACTAACAACACTACTCTAAGGGCATAATGGTTAATCTCAAGTATCTTGAGGGAGTTTTGTGTCAACTCTGTTAAAGAAAAATTGTAACCTAGCTGTTAATGGTGCCAAGAAGCCCTTCATTTCAGCACAACCAAGAAAACATGTATTGGCCGAGTCTGGGCAGACAAAAATGCTAAGAGTAACTTTCACTGTATACCCAGAAAAATGCTTTTAAATGGAGACTCACCTTATGTTTACACTTTGGTTCTATTTTCACCTTTTATTGGGAATACAAGGCAACATTACAGTTTCAGATCATTAAATAAACAAATGTGGTGATACCGTATTAACAATCATGACCTGAATTCTGTGAGTAAGCAGTTTTCCAGTTCAGGGAGTAGGGGAGAACCACATTACTCAGCCTCCAGAGGGTTCTGGCTTCAACTCTGGGTAGAAGGAATGCCAGTCCTGGTCAACCATCCATGATCTTCACCACAGCAAACTGGAATCTCCAATTTTTGAAACTAATTGTAGGAAGAAAGAGTAACTCCAGACTGACATAAAAATTGATTGGGATGACTACTAAAGTGTCCTCCACTCCTAAGGTGGCAAAATCTTCAGAGTGACTGTTGGAGTAAGGAGCCTTTCATGTGCTCCCAGTTATTATACAGTGCATAGAGGCTGGTAAGCGTTAGTCCTGCTAGACCACCTCGTGCTACCCCTCGAAGACCACCTGGAAAACAGAACAGGGGGAACAGCCTTGTATTATACAGTGTCCTGGCATCAAAGGATTAAGTAACGTTATCATGAAATTGAGACACACAATTCATGTTTATAAATATTCCACCTCAAACAATAAAAGTCCTAAAGTAATATAAGAAACCAAGACCTTTCAAGTGAGAAATTCCCTTAAATCACTTGGTTACTACATATACTGTATTCTCATTCACAACCTTTCCCATTTACTTTTAATTCATAATTATAGGTAAGATAATAAGCATTAGTAATTTGATTTTTCTCAATCTTACTTGTTCCTATAACACTTCAGACAAGATCTTATGCCTATTATTGAAGTCCCAAACAGATCAATAATCTCCTCCTAGTCCTACTGTTTAGAACCTCATAGGCATTGCCAGTTGATTTAAGGCTGTAATATAAACAAGGTGACACCCTCTTTGGGAAGAAATATTAACAAACTTTGGACTCTGGACAGGTCTTCTGTTAACTCTGAAGACTCAAGAAGTAGTGGTGATAAGATGGCTATATCAAGCTTTGAGTTAAGTAATGAGAAAGCACCACCTGCCACCGCCACCCCCACTCCTACACTGACGCATCACAGTCTTCGACAGCTCATGAGCAATGAGGCACTTAGCATCATCACATTCACTGAAAAACACTGAAGGATTAGACTTAGAACTATTTTTGCATAACGATAGTTTTTCATGTGAAAAAAGATTAGCAATATATATTTCACTTGAAATGAAATATAAAAACAATGCTTTAATCATTGCCTGAAAACCAACCCAAGTTAACATGAGGGCTAGGGGGTACCCAAATAAGCTTTTAAGAAATAACCTAATGCTCTCTTACAGTTTTACAAACAAGTGGATAACATAAACTTAAGGTAGCCTATGCTATACTTATGGATTGTTCATTCCAAGTCATGTGTTAGGAAGGCAAAGGTTGAATGGAACTGTGGTTCAGTGATTACCTTACCAGAGGTCCTTTGGCTATGAGCCAGTAAATTCTGTGAAATTCAGTGACACTGCCAAGTTACAACACTTCAGACTAACCGTTTCTGCAATGAATGTTCTGCCAGATGCCTTCAACTGATAGATTAAAAGGCCAACCCCTCCAGGAGCCTCTCCAGTCTGAAGATGTATGATAGCTGACCTATGTAGGTTTCCACCATGAAGTGCCCTAATTATCTCTCTTAAACACACTGAAACAAACTGCAGGCATCATCTAAAAACAGCTGTCAAATATGTGGGAGGGAATCAGAAACAAAAAATTCAATGGAAGATCTCTCCTTGAAGCTCACATCATCTCTTTGTATCATCTTGCTATATTTAGACTGGGTATGGCATCTGAATTTGCAGTTGAAAAATGTACACTCAACGGGCTAACTTAAAACAACCTGCCCAATTTAGTAATGATCTACCTCATATCTTTGACTAGTAAGTCAATAAAAAGTTTTAGGGGCTGGCTGAAGGTGAACTATAATTAGACCAATTACTAAAATGGAAAAACAAAACTCTGAAGCACAGGAGAATAAATGCTACAACACTGTAATGAGGGTTCTTTGAACAAGGAGGTTACAAGCATACAGTCCCCCATTCTGAGTCAACACAAAAAAAAGGAAAGGTGGCCTCACTGCTGTTTATTAGCAGAAAAATGATGGAGGGCTAGTAAATGAAAGCACACTAGGTTTGCAGATGTTTTCCTGGGACCAAACACTCAACTTTAGACTAACTCCCCCAGGTCGATTACAGATCCACAGGGCTCTGAACACTACCCTCTGGTTTGGAAATAGCTGTAACCTGTTCCAATTGGTCCTTTGCTTTGAGTGTCCCAAACATGTAGTTCCTGCTCAACCTTTTTAGAAGGATTTTCACATTAGTTTTAGGCTATCAAATAGCAAGCCTCCCTGAGAAGAGGCACTGGGGTAACATAATGAAACCGGGAACTGCAAGACTAAGATCTTGGGGACACCACTGGCATATTAACTGTCCCTTGAGAACAATTTATCCCCTAGAATGCTTTTTATTTTGACCAAAATGAAAGAAACTCTTTTTTGAAGGTTAGAAAACACTTATTTCCAGCAAGCAGACACACAGGCAGCATTTGATTTACCTTGATCAGCACAGCTGATCCTGATTCAAGGGCAGCCTCTTATCATAACCCATGTTTTAGTTTTTTTTTTTTTTTAAAGATTTTAATTGTTATTGGACAGAGAGAGATCACAAGGAGGCAGAGAGGTAGGCAGAGAGAGAGGAGGAAGCAGGCTCCCCACTGAGCAGAGAGCCCGATGCAGGGCTCGATCCCAGCACCCTGGGACCACGACCTGAGCCAAAGGCAGACGCCCAACCCACTGAGCCACCCAGGCGGCCCCCCCCATGTTTTAGTTTTAACTTTGCATTAATTCCAGCATTTCCCAACTGGTTGTGTTAAACGTTTGAAGGCCTTGGCTTAAGGCTTTCTGTAACCAATTTATGCCCAACTAAGCACAGGAAGTTGATTAGCAAACATTCCTGCTTTGTACCCAGTAACCAAGTAAGGCCAACGGTCAATCTGTATAAAGGAAAACAAACACAAGACGTGTGTTTCAGTTTTACCTTCTATCTTTTGGTCCTTACACAACTACTCCAGAAAGGGCAAGTATTATCTCTTCTCAACATAGGAAAACAAGGCCCAGATTATTAAAGGACCTTGTTTGTGGGGTACAGAGTTGGTTAGTGGCAGAACTAACATACTGAACTGACAATTACATTACAAATGGGACCAGCAAATTTTTCTTAAAGTAGCCAGAAAGTAGACATTTTAGGCTTTCAGGGCCAAAAGGCTATTATGTAGATAGTTACATAACCACTTAAAAAGTAACTACAATTGACCCTTGAACAGTGTAGAGTTAGGGGTGCCAACGTCCCACACAGTCAAAAATCCATGTACGTCTTCTGATACTCCAAAAAACTAATACCCTACTGTTCACTGGAAGCCTTCCTGAATATATACACAATTGATGAACACGTATTTTGTGTGTTCACAATTATTTATTCTTTATTTATTGCATTCTTACTTACTGCATTCTTAAAGCAAGCTAGAGAAAAGATTACTACAAAAATCATAAAAAAAACAGAACTATACTGAACGAAGAAAAATCATGTATAAGTTGACTCCTGCAGTTCAACCTCATGTTGTTCAAGGGTCAACTGTATTTAAAAATACAAAACACGTTCTCAGCCTCCAGGCAGTAAACAGATAGGCATCTGTCTGGCCAGCAGAAGTTGCTGGCCTCCTCCGCAGCCTTAACCTACACACTCACATGGTTACTACAGAATACATCCACATTTTTTTTGCACTATTTAAATTTAAATTTTGTTAAATTTATTTTAAAAATTGAGGTAAAAGACACATAAAATTGACCATTTTTAACTGTACAGCTCAATAGTATTAAGTATATTGGCATTGTGCTGCCACCCCCCCAAACCATCTCCAGAGAATTTCATGTTGCAAAACTGAAACTATGTATCCATTAAACAGTAACTCCCCACTCCCCCTTCCAATCAGTGCCTAATTTTTATTATGTTGATAAATAGATATTTGCTCACTTAATTATTAATATTTTTAAAAAATTATTTACTTAATTATTTGAGAGAGAGAGAATGAGAGAGAGCATGAGAGGAGGAAGGTCAGAGGGAGAAGCAGACTCCCTGCTGAGCAGGAAGCCCAATATGAGACTCGATCCCAAGACCCTGGGATCACGACTTGAGCTCAAGAAATCCCTTATCCAACTGAGCCACTCGGGCGCCCTCACTTTTTTAATTTTAGTAAAGTAGTTCACAAGTTCACAGGCATAATTTTAAGTCAAAATAGTACTAAAAGATTTTAGTGATGCACAATGTGGCACACGAACCATCCTGTTAATTCCTAGTTCCCAAAGGCAACTACTTTCATTCTTCGCTCTTTACTTCCATGGTTTTAAATAACACAACTACCTTGCTATTTCTTGATTTTTCCATCTGAAATTTTATCTGACTTCCTACCAGGAAAACTGTGTTAAGCCTTGTAAGAACCATATGAAATGTGCTTATGGTGGGATTTAAGTCACTTACTTTCTATAGGTTATCCCATTTACAAGTCAGTGAGGGGAAAATATAGGTTGCCCTCATATAACAAAGTGAAATTCAGACAAGTTCCTCTCTGCATGTAGTGGTTTAGGGATCTAGTGGTAGTCGAGTCAAACCCAGTCTGATTCCAAAGCCCTTAGTCGTTTCACCACATTGAACTGCCTCCAGGATAGATTAAAAACAAAACAAAACAAAACAAAACTATCTATTAAAAGGGATAATAACAGTTGAGTTGTGCCTTATGGATGGACTGGATTTCAAATTTATGTGTTTGGTCATATGATATATATAAGGAAGTTATGGGGAAAAGCCTGAAAACATAGGATAGGATTAGAGCATGGAAGGCCGGGGTGAAAAATTTAAGTTGAAAAGCATTATGTCACCATCAAAGGTTTTTGGACAGTGAGTACTAGAATTAGAACCATACCTGAGGAAGATTAAGCCAGAAATAGTGAACAGATAAGACAAACTGAAGGTAGAAACCTAAAATCAAAATGGCCAATGAAAAAGTTCTGCTACGGAAGTTTAGACTTGTGAGAAAAGGCAAATCAGGTGATGGATGGTGAACCTTATGAATGATGCAATGAGGGGATGATGAAGGAAAGGCGGAAACCAAAGGTGACTGAAGCTCTACAACAGGGGCTGTCTCCTGCCTTTTTTTCCTTTGCTCTCTCTGTTCAAAAGTGGAAGCAGGGCGTGTGGCTCCGGGCAGCAGAGCAGCGGGCTTTCGGGCTTCCCTCACGGCCGCTCCACCAGTCCTCTCCCAGCACTCCCAGTTCTCCCAAGCAAGACAACACTTATTACATGATCTTACATCATCGCAGCTGTTTATGGCTGCCTAAATGACTGTTCTCATTGGACTCCTTTTTTCACCAGATTCTTAGTCATTTTGGTGGTTGCTTTCCTGTGGTGGTATGGTGGCCCAGATCCCTTTGAGAATCTTAGGTTAAGTTTTAGAGGATTTATAAACCCTGACTTAACTAACATCTCCTGTGTAACCTGTACCCAGAACAACAGTGAAAGCTTACCTCTCTGTTATGATAAACAAGGCTTCCAAGTAAATGGAAATGCTTGTATTCAGAATGTACAACTTAAAGCCTAGTGAAGTCAAATTCTTTACAGTAGCCTATGAAGTTCCATCTTCTATCTGATTTGGGCCCTTGCCACTTTTATATCTCTAGATTCTACTACTCTCTCCTTCCCCCACTGCCTTTTTTTTTTTTTTTAATATTTTATTTATTTATTTGAGAGAGAGAGATCACAAGTAGGCAGAGAGGCAGGCGGGGGGCGGGGCGGGGCGAAGGCTTCCTGCTGAGCAGAGAGCCCCATGTGGGGCTTGATCCAAGGACCCAGGACCCTGAGATCATGACCTGAGCAGAGGCAGGCTTAACCCACCGAGCCACCCAGCGCCCCCCCCCCCCCACTGCCTTTTAACCACCACTTCAGGGTCTTCATTCTGTTAGGCTTTACCTACATCACTGCTTCCAGATGTCCACCTTACGTGCTTCCTCATCTGTCTCTGTTCAAATATTCCCTCTCCTCGAAGCCAGTCTTAAACACATTGGTATAAGCAGTTTTGGGTGTATGCCATAGTTTGCTGTAGGTTAAATTCTTGAAAGATTACCTGAGCAAAGGATCTACGTATTTAAAACAGTAATAACTAATGCCAGTTGCTTGTTTACCTTTGCCAATATGCAGTGTCACCTACCATCACTTTTTTCTTTAAGTTTTTATTTTAATCACCTGGTGCTCATCACCAGTTCACTCCTCACTCCCCGTCACCAATTTAGCTGTTTCACCCACTCCCCAACCCACCTCAGGTCGGTAACCATCAGCTACTTATCATCACTTTTTAATTTATTTGACAGAGAAACACAGTGAGAAAGGGAATGCAAGCAGGGGGAATAGGAGAGGGAGAAGCAGGATTCCTGTTGAGCAGGGAACTGGGTGCGGGGCTCGATCCCAGGACCCTGGGATCATGACCTGAGCCAAGGCAGACGTCTAATGACTGACCCACCCAGGCACCCCCTACCATCACTTTTTATTTTTTATTTTTATTTTTTTTATAAGACACAGGCTTGCACTGAGTTTTAATTGCAAACATTAAAAAAATTTAACCACTCAGTGAATTATAAAACTTTTGACAGTTAAATTGTACTTTCATTTACGAGGCATTTATTCATTATTTTGATAGACCTGAAAGAAACTTTGCATACTTTTTTTTTCTGTTCTCATTTCAGAGGAATATTATGAAGAGGAGGTCTGAAGTATTTATAAATCAACAGCCAGCAAAGCTGGAAGTGAAATATAAAGAGAACAAAGTCTATATGCAGCTGTGCTGAAAGAGCAGCAGTGGGTTTTAGCTCATGTTTTGGGTATGAAAACTGAGCTCTTCTCAAACAAAATGAAAACAGGTGCAAGAGTAAAGCTAAATCATGAAAAACCTAATTAGTTATTTTTAGCATGCCTCTTAATTTTCCTTTCCCCTGGTTTCTTGTCTTCTGAGCCTGAGTCTTGAACAGGTAACCTACTTGAGGGGGTGCCGGCGGTAAATGGGCCATGGAGGAAGTGTCAAGAAACATGAAAAAGCAAATCCGGCCGTAACTATATAGACAGTCTACCCAAACTGTTCAGCCACGTACCTACAGATAAATCCAACTATTGCAGAAAAAGAAAAATTCCCTGAAACATCTGTTTAGCTCTGGCCCTCGTAATCCATTTGTGTGGGCAGCGAGCTCAGATGCTCCAACATGACTGGCTGAGAAGGCTGGCGGCAGGGACTCGGGGACCGCATGCACCAGTATTTGATACCAGGGGCAGCTCGCAGAGCTGAGCAATGGGATGGCTGTGGGCCCCTACCATCACTTTTTAAAAAACAGATGGTGAAAAATATTATCTTATCTTATTTTGCTTTACCCTGGTTGCTTGTGAAACTGAATGACTTCTACTGTTTAGTGGTGATTTGTATTTTTCCCTGAAGCACTCTGTCAACTCTACTCCATTTTTTAATTAAATTACTGGTTTAAGTGATCTGTCAAAATATTTCGTATATTATAGCAGCTAGCCCTTTGCCTGTTACATATGTTTTGTGCATTTTCATTTATGGGAAGAATACTGCTGCCAGAAATAGAAATAAAGAAGTTGTTAAGGAAGTCCTTTTAGCACATACAGTTTCATTCTGAAGGCCTGGCATTCACTGATACACATACCTATTAACAATAACTCTGACAGTATTTGCTTAATATGAAGAAATGTCTCTGTATATCCTTTTACTTTTATTTAGTTTGCTGTTCTAAGACTACCTTCTTAGGGAAGGCACAGAATGAATAGGCAGGGACTTTTTGTGAGGGAACAGGGAGTACCCATATCTTTTGGTCTCTGATGCCCTGTTCCTGATATCAGATAAATGACCTTTAAAGCCTTTAAAACATTAGTCTTAAGTTTATGAATGATAGTGAAACTAGAGCTGTTCATGTTTCGGTAGAATACTGGTCATTACTATTTTTTCAAGGTATTATTTGAGAGAGAGAACACAAGTAGGGGGAAGGGCAGAGAGGGAGAAGCAAACTCCCCACTGAGCATGCAGCCCAATGCAGGACTCGATCCCAGGACCCTGGGATCATGACCCGAGCTGAGGGCAGACACCTGAACCACACAGAAGCCCCAACACTGATCATTATTAAACAGATTTTCATATGCCACAGAAAAGCAAATAATTTTTCATACCCTTTGAAAATATTTACATAGATCCATTAAACACGTATTAGGTATGAACTAAAATCACCTCCACAGAATTATTCCTTTTTTGGTCTGACAACTATCCATTTTCTCATGTATTTTTCCTCATGACTTTCTTTCCACTAAAGTAGCTCCATACCTACGTTGAGTCATACTACTTTAATTTTAAACCTTTTTAAAACTTTAGTTTCTATTGTTAAAAAATACACTGGGGATTGGAAATGTTTTAGGTTGGCAGTAATCAGCCATTCCCTAAATGTAACTTCTGTCCTTAGGAGTTTATGCCGGCTCTAGTCCAAGAGTGCCTGAACTCTACTCCAAAGCCCTGAATGTACAAGTTGGAAGTTGGATTTGTATTTCTGCCATATAAAATTTGTAATTCTGTGCTGTCTTATTAAGTTCACTCTAAACCAGAAATCAGTAAAACACACTGATCTGCCTTTGTAGACTGATTTTGATGTGTTGAGCTAAATTTAAATTGTTCAGCTAGGAAAGATGAGTCAACATTGGAATTCTAAGTCAGCAGTTATTAACTTCTCCTCTGCTTCATAATTGCAATGGAAGATGAAATCTACTGTCACCTGACACAGAATTAAGGGATAGTCTTTGCTTTTTCTTTACTGAACCAAGACCTTTCTCTTTTATAATTTATGTGGCAGGTGTGTCAGACTGTGTTACAAATGCCATTACTGCAGGGAAGTTTTTGACACAGAAAGCTGGTCTCCCATTTCCTTCAAAATCAATCATTTGGCCTTTTCCTTTCTATCTTTTAAATATACATAGTATGTCCCAAGATGATAATCCAGTACATTCTTATACCCCGGGCTGCCCTCAGCACAGGAAATGCCACAGTGGCTTGCCCTGAAGAAGACAGGGACTAGCGGGATGAGCTAAAACTTCAGTGCCCATCCAACTAGTACAGACACAGCTGCCACTCAGCCCCAGGCATTTTCCAGTGTGAATAATGTAAGCTTGGTGTTTTCCATTTATTCAAAAGAAACTGGAATTCCAGATTTTTATGTGAAATCTTGTCTTTAAATATATATATATATATATTTTTTTTTAATATTTTATTTATTTTATTTGACAGACAGAGGTTACAAGTAGGCAGAGAGGCAGGCAGAGAGAGAGAGAGGAGGAAGCAGGCTCCCCACTGAGCAGAGAGCCCGATGCGGGGCTCGATCCCAGGACCCTGGGATCATGACCTGAGCCGAAGGCAGAGGCTTTAACCCACTGAGCCACCCAGGTGCCTAGTTTAAGCTATTTAATGCAGAAATGTGATGAAAAATTTGGGCCTGTCCCTACTTATATGACCTTTGAAAAAAAGGTCATCTTAATACTGTGCTCATCTATTAAACTGGGGTGTAATGATTATCATTTCAAAGTTTTGTTTTTTTTTTAAATTATTTATTTATTTATTTGTCAGAGACAGAGGAGAGAGAGCGAGCGAGCACAGGCAGACAGAGAGGCAGGCAGAGAGGCAGGCAGAAGCAGAGGGAGAAGCAGGCTCCCCGCCAAGCAAGGAACCTGATGTGGGACTCGATCCCAGGATCCTGGGATTATGACCTGAGCCGAAGGCAGCCGCTTAACCAACTGAGCCACCCAGGCGTCCCTCATTTCAAAGTTTTAAATAAGTTATAGTAAGTGCTTATAGAAGTATAATCATAAGTCAGTGAATGTTAGTTTGTTTTCCATCCCAGAGGAGATATTTGATCTCCATGCAGGTCATTTTGGTTCAACTCTTAGGGTTCTGATTATTTTTTCAAAGTTGAGTTGTATTTAGTTCGCCCATCATTGAGGCATTATTCACAGTGGTCAAAAGTGAAAGCAATCCAACTATCCACTGACAGACGAATAGATAAACAAAATGGGGTAAATACATACAATGGAGTTTTATTCAGCCTTGAAAAGGAAATACTGAAGATGCTACAACATGGATGAACTTGAGGATATAATGCTACATGTGAAAAGACAGTCATAAGAAGACAAATACTGTATGATTTTCCTTACAAAGTACCTCAGAGTTCAGATTTATAGTTAGAAAGTAGGACGGTGGTTGCCAAGGGCTAAAGGAAGGGGAAAATGAGGAGTTTCTGTTTAATGGTTATAGAGTTTCAGTTTCGTAAGATGAAGAGAATTTCTGGAGTTAGATGGTGGTGATATTTCACAATGTATATATTAACTTAACATTTCTGAACTTACACTTAAAAAATAGTTCAGATGGTCAATATTATGTTTTGTATATTTTATCAAAATAAAAAAACCAAAATAAAACCCCAAACCCAAAACAACTATTAGGTTTTAGACAACACTCCATTCCACTGCAAAAAACGTGTCAAGTAACCTTTAAAAACTGTGGATACCTAGTTTTTAAAGCATACTTCAAAGTATATTGAGAGAGAGAGAGCGCCTTCATTCAGTAGTACCTACCTGTACATTTATACAACATGCCTGTCATGGTTCCAGCTGCTATGGTATTAAGGTCATCTTCTGCACCTCGTGTTTTCTCAATGATGACACCAAATGCACTATAGAGCAAAGCTACAGGGAAAATGGAACTGATCAGTAATAAGAGATTAAATGTCAGTACAGCAATTATATTTAGAGAAATATATCTTATAGACATTATGTAAACATAAAGAATATACATATTCTTTATATACACACACACACACAATTTTTAACAGGAAAAGCCTGGCACCAAATAAAATGCCCACCAAAGGGCACAGACTAAGAAATGGACTTTCCATATAATGAAATACTGCATACTCAAAAAAAGGAAAAAAAAGGCAAGAAAAACTACATTCACTAGCATGTAAAGCAGGGACATGTGTGTACAACTTGGGAAATGCAAAGAAAATCTTTGGATTTTCTTCCAAAGAAGAAGAAGAAGAAGAAGAAGAAGCAGTAGCAGCAGCAGCAGCCTTTCTAGCAGCAGCAGCAGCAGCAGCAGCCTTTCTTCAGAAGGCTTCCAAAGAAACATGAATGGTAGCTAATTATAAAAAGTACCACTGGGGAGTCCCAGGAGAAATCTTTTTAATCTTCACTTATAGTTTATTCATAATAGCTATACTTTGGATTTAGAAACAAAAACACATACGTTTCTACTGTAAGAAAAATGTTAACTTAAAAAAATTGAGGTATGGTTCCAGCCCATGTAAAAAACTAACACTAGCACTATTTAGTTTTAACAAAATGTTCCCCAGAACTACCTTTCTCCCACACCTGAGGTTCCAACCCATGTAAAAAACTAACACTAGCACTATTTAGTTTTAACAAAATGTTCCCCAGAACTACCTTTCTCCCACACCTGTAAAGATTCCTAGTAATCCTTTTCCTTATATTTTCTCAAAATTATGCCATGTTTGACCCATCAATATTACACCAAACTCTGCCTTACAAATCCTGTGTGATGTTCTTATACTTCTATAAAAGGCTCTTACCAGTTCAACTTCTTTAACTGAAACTGAACTTGAGCAGAACATTGTGATTGATCATATTACACTGGGAACACACAAGGCAACTGGCCATCCCAATTCACCCACGACTGAGAGTTTCCTGGAGCACGAGATCTGCAGTGCTAAACGAAGACAGTCCCTGGACAGACCAGGATGGCTGACTAGGTATATAAGCATCCAAACAGAAATAAAGAAGGGTGACACTGTATGGGGTGGGAGCAAAGGTGACATGAACAGGATATGGAAGCAGTCATTTCCTAGGAAAAATGTACTGCTTCTAAATCCTGTGGCAAAGCTGGGATATTATTCTCTCACAACAGATGCCTCTTCTATTTTTTCAGTAAGATGCTTGTATTTTCTTTTACTTAATCTGCCACCAATAAAAGATTTTCAGACTTTCAACTAATTTACAAAAACACAGCTGTTAGTGTAGGCACCACAGGTAGTATAATTTTTAAAAGCCATGAGTCATCAAAAGAGTCAATCATTCATAAACAATATAATATGAAATACTTTGGTCCTAAGTCCTACTAAATGACCCTTTAATTAGAACTACAAACGTCTTTCTTATCTACAAAGGCCCTATTGCAACTCTGGAAATTAGGTCTGGGAAATCTCCGAGGTAAAGAGAATGCTGAATGGGTTATTAGGAAAACATACAAAGAGGGATGAATTAATCATATCTTACTACAGAACCTCTGAACCTTTCCTAACATACAAAGGCATATGACTTGGACCTAAATTATCTGGATTTTCTATCTACTTAAAACATGATTTGGTAACTTGCTTGGACAGGAGAGTACGTAATATTGAAAAAGACTTTTAAAACATTGAGAAATGGTATTAGTATTACTTTGTTATATTGTTCATTGTCTTTTCCTAAGTATTTATCTACACTATTCATTACAATAGATTTAACGAAAATTTTTAATATCCTGAGGCCAGAATTTTGATTAAATTGTTCATGATAAATATACATTCTTTCTTCGCATCAATGATTTATTATTAAGTGAGATTTCTACTTACCCAGAGAACCTAGAGTATTAGACCAAAGTGCCCCTTGCCTAGTCACCATGTTCAAAATCCTACCAGGGCAGAAAGAGAAAGAATTTGTGCTTAGAATCACCATTTCTCTAATGTGAAAAATCATAACCATAGCTATTTACAATGTATTAATCCAACAGCCAAAGTTTTCTTAATTTTATTTATTTTTATTTTTAAAAGATTTTATTTATTGTGGCGCTTGGGTAACTCAGTCACTAAGTGTCTGCCTTTGGCTCGGGTCGTGATCCTGGGATCCTGGGACTGAGCTTCTCCCTCTCCCACTCCCCCTGCTTGTGTTCCCTCTCTCAGTGTCTCTGTCAAAAAAAGGAAAAAATCTTAAAAAGAATTTATTTATTTGAGAGACACAGAGAGAGAGGAAGAGAGAGCACAAGCAGCAGAAAGGGGAGAGGCAGATAGCCTGATGGGGGCTTGATTCTGGGACCCTGGGATCATGACCTTAGCCGAAGGCAGACGCTTAACAGGCCGAGCTACTCAGGTGCCCATAGTTATTTTTAAAAAGATTTACTGACTTATTTTAGAGAGACAGCAGGAGCAGGGGGGAGGGGCAGAGGGAGATGGAGAGCAGCAGACACCCCACTGAGGCAGAGCTTGATCCCAAGACACCTTGATCATGACCTGAGCTGAAATCAAGACTCAGATGCCCAACCAACTGAGCAACCCAGGTGCCCTCCAAAGTTCTATTAATTTAATTTTATTTTTAAGATTTGTACTTATTTGACAGAGGCAGTGAGAGAGGGAACACAAGCAGGGGGACTGGGAAAGGGAGAAACAGATTCCCCTTCGGGCAGGGAGCCCAATGTGGGGCTTGATCCCAGGACCCCGGGATTATAACCTGAGCTGAAGGCAGACACTTAACGACTGAGCCACCCAGGTGCCCCCAGTTTTCTTTTTCTTTCCTTTTTTTTTTTTTTTTTTTTTTAAAGATTTTATTTATTTATCTGACAGAGAGAAATCACAAGTAGATGGAGAGGCAGGCAGAGAGAGAGAGAGGGAAGCAGGCTCCCTGCTGAGCAGAGAGCCCGATGCGGGCCTCGATCCCAGGACCCTGAGATCATGACCTGAGCCGAAGGCAGCGGCTTAACCCACTGAGCCACCCAGGCGCCCTCTTTCCTTTTTTTTTTAAGATTATTTATTTGACAGAGAGAGATCATAAGAAGGTAGAGAAGCAGGCAGACAGAGACGGGGAGGCAGGTTCCCCGCAGAGCAGAGAGCCTGACCCGGGGCCCGATCCCAGGACCCTGAGACCATGACCCAAGCCGAAGGCAGAGGCCCAACCCACTGAGCCACCGAGGCGCCCCCAATTTTCTTAACTCAGTATCTCCTCAGAATTTATTAAGGATGATTATATAAATATAAATAAAGGTTAAACCTCAAACATTTTCAGGCAGTGAGTAAAGAAATTTATTATTTTTAAATATAAGGCAAATATAGAAAGGCTCTGAATGACAACCTAGAATGTATTTTATAAAAAAGCTTATAGTAATTGATTTACATTAAAAATACCATTATAACGGACAAATTAGCTTACAATTAAGTTTTTTAGGGAAGAATATACTTTGGATGTTAAATGGGATCAAAGCGTGGGATACTGTAGAATATAAAGCAGAATTAAAGGGAAATACTCAAAGAGAAGGGAAAAGCTGTCCAACTAGAATGCATGGAGAAAGCATCCTGTGTCTGCTCCCAGGCTAGAGCAAAGCGGCCAGAGTGAACGCTCAGCACACTCTCAAGGAAGCACAGTTCTGCCTTGCACCAGTGCCAGCTGTCACCAGAACAGTGACAGAGGCAACTGGAGGAAGAAGACAGGACATTCCTCTCCCAGCAGTGTAACACCATCACAGGAATGGGTCTATCCGGACAGCTGACTACTGCTGGAAATTATGGAATTACAGTAAGACTGAAAAAACTTATTTAATGCAATTAAAACTCACTTAAATTAATGCCCAAATAACAAAAATTTGTATTATTTCTAAAAGGCTTTTAAAAAATATTAGTAATGAAGTATATTGTTTCTAATTAATTCTGTTACATATTTCCCAACATTTTAAGTTCAGCATATCGTCCTATGTAACACTTTTGTAAAACTAGTACTTTTCATTAATGCACTGCTGGAAGCACTGCAAACTGGTGAAATTGTTTGGCGTATGACTGGGCAATGCATCTCCACATACTGGGCCCTTATTAATTAAATTACTTTAATCACCTCTCAATAACTCTTCAAGGCCGAAAGCAGAAAAAACTTACCTAAGATCACAAAACAGTAAGTAATGAAACTAGGCTTTAAAGCTACATAGATCTGTCTGGCCCCAAATCTTATCTTCTTTCCATTTTTAGAGGCTGTCTCCTATTTTATTAATTTTATTTTTCGAAGACTTTATTTACTTATTTGAGGGAGAATGCAAGAGAGCACAAGAGGGGATGAGGGATAGAGGTGGGTAGGGAGAAGTAGACTCCTCTTTGTACAGGGAGCCCAAAGCAGGGGTCATTCCCAGGACCCTGAGATCATAAACTGAGCCAAAGGCAGCAACTTAACTGACTGAGCCACCCAGGTGCTCCAGCTGTCTCCTATTTTAAACACTTCCTATTTAGTAAGATCAGAATTGTTATATAAAATGATATATTTAAAAAATAAAAAATCTTATCTAAAAAATACAAACCAATTTGACTCTCTCCAAAAATTACTATCACTGTTTTAAGAAACAAAATTTATCTTTCCCAGGAGACCTTCCACTTTCTTTCCTTTTTTTTTTTCCTTAAGATTTTATTTATTTGACCAAGAGAGACAGCGAGAGAGGTTAACACAAGCAGGGGGAATGGAAGAGGGAGAAGCAGGCTTCCTGCTGAGCAGGGAGCCCAACAGGGGGCTTGATCTCAGGACCCTGGGACCGTGAACTGAGATGAAGGCAAATGCTTAAGGACTGAGCCACCCAGGTGCCTGGACCATCCACTTTCATATTTAATATGATGTTAGGGACTTGCTTTAAAGTAGTATGGGAGAGAAGCATGACATGGGAGCACAATTGGTCCCAATCCTGGTTGACTGTTGAGGATGGATTATGGTTCATGGGTCTTAAACTGTACTATTCTGTCTACTTTGGTATATTTAAAAAAATTTTCTATAACACAAAAAAGTCAAAAATAAAATGTACTAGAATAAGGGACAAATATATTTTTAAAAGATTTTATTTACTTATTTGACAGTGAGAGGGAGAACAAGAGTGAAAGCACCTGAGAGCATAGGCAGGGGAGTGGCAGGCAGAGGAAAAAGGAGAAGCAGGCTCCCCCATGAGCAGGGAACCTATTATGGGGCTCAATCCTAGGGCCCTGGGATCATGACCTTAGCCGAAGGTAGACACTTAACTGACTGTGCCACCCAGGTGCCCCGGAGTAAGAGACAAATATTAATATAAAAGTAAAAATATTCAAGGATGTGGCTTAGTAAAGCCAAGATCTACATCCTAACAGGAATATGAGAAACTTGACAAGCCTTCAGGATTCCCAACATCTAATTTAGCAAACCTGCTGCCACCTGCTGGCTAAATAACATACAAAGAAAATGGAGCTTAATATGTCCTAAAGCAAAACCAGAAGCCATAAAGTTATGTAAAACTAAACATCGAATTATTTAGAGAGTATCTACATGGACTGGTCATGTTTATTTCTTAGGCAGGGTGAAGACATCTGTACTTTCCTTTCTTTTTTTTTTTTTTTTTAAAAAGATTTTATTTATTTGACAGGCAGAGATCACAAGTAGGCAGAGAGGCAGGCAGAGAGAGAGAGGAGGAAGCAGGCTCCCTGCTGAGCAGAGAGCCCGATGCGGGACTCGATCCCAGGACCCTGAGATCATGACCTGAGCTGAAGGCAGCGGCTTAACCCACTGAGCCACCCAGGCGCCCTGTACTTTCCTTTCTTTAGCCTTCTTTCAGAAACGGGGTGTGAACTCAGTAAGTAGTTCAATTCAAATGACAGCATATCCAGCAACCACTCTTACATGCTTATTTTTTTACTACCAAGTCCTGTGGTTTTTGCATGCCCTCGAACAATCCAAATAATGAAGCAACTCAACAACTTGAAAAGAATCCCATATAGGCCTACAGAATGAAAAGGTAGGTAAGTTAGGTTGGGGTAGCACCAGCTAATTGAGGGACACAGACCAAAAATCACTCCTTTTAAAATGTTAGCCTCATTTTGGCTCAATGGTTTAAGCATCTGCCTTCGGCTCAGGTCATGATCCTGGGGTCCTGCATTGGGTTCCTGGCTCAGTGGGGAGCCTGATTCTCCCTTTACCCTTTCTCCCTGCTTGTGGTATCTTTCACTCTCACTTAAATAAATAAATAAAATCTTTTTAAAAAAAACAAACAAAACAAACCTTAGCCTCAGTAACCTGATTCCTTAGTTTCTTTTATTTTGATTAATTAAAAAAATCGATCAGGGACGCCTGGGTGGCTCAGTTGGTTAAGCAGCTGCCTTCGGCTCAGGTCATGATCCCAGCGTCCTGGGATCGAGTCCCGCATCGGGCTCCTTGCTCCACGGGGAGCCTGCTTCTCCCTCTGACTCTGTCTTCCACTCTGTCTGCCTGTGCTCGCTTTCGCTCGCGCTCTATCTCTGACAAATAAATAAATAAAATCTTAAAAAAAAAAAAAAAAAAAAATCGATCAAAATGGATGTCAACCCTCTAAACATGTGTAATCTCAAGATTGTGTTCATCAGGTCAACAAAGTAGAGGTTAATATTCAAACACCACTACATGAGATGATTACATAAGACTTACTGTACGTTTCTCGGTTTGGACCAGGACATGTTCTGGGTTTCCTTCAATCCTAGCCGTAGACCATTCATTGCTCCAAATGCAGCCCCTAGTGAATCATAGTAAAAAACAACTGCACTTCAGATTCTTTTTTACTTTTATTTAATAGGAAAAAATAAAAAATGTAAATAATGATCATTTACTTATTTACTATTATTAAAAATTCTACTTTTAAGTAATCTACACATCTAACATGAAACATGAACTTAAAACCCCAAGATCAAGAGTCACATGGTCCACTGAGTCAGCCAGGTGGCCCTCAATAATGATTTTTTAAAACCCTGAAACCAGTACTTGAATTGCTTTTGATTTTAAGAACTTTTGCCTACTTGGATTGAGGACAGTGAAAAAAATTATCATACCCACCTGTCATACAGCATCCTCCAATGGTAAAGAAGGCCAGCTCAAATCTGCCCCGGGTCTTATTAGCTCCAGTCGGTAAAATAAACTCATCTGTATCCTAAAGGGGCAATAACAAAAAACAAGCTGAGCTCCCCTCAAAACCCAGTACTTGAAAAGTGTTTTTTAATTTGTCAAATTAACAAAAGTAAAACCTGAGATTAACTAAACCTCAACTATACTTAGTCAAGCATAAATTAAAACTTTCTGCAACAGCAATACCTAAATCAAAGTGAAGTGAAATGAACTACACATACAGTTACACTCATTAGTTTTTAGGAGGCATTCTCATCAGAACTTTGCTTTTGAATTAAGTTTGACCAATTGTATGTAATTTGTCCTACTTAATGATAAATATGATGTAACATGCAAGAGAGTTTAGGAAGACCAGCTCTAGAGAAAGGTAAACGGAAAGGTAAGAGAAGTAACGGTTTATTCGATTGAGATACCACTGTGGAAAAAGAACTCTCATTCTATAGCTACTATTTATCAAGCACAATTTTACTATTATCATAAAAAATGAGCAGAAACTATAAAAGCATAACAGATTAGATCAATTATGCAAGGGCAAAACTACCTTCTTTTTTTTTTAAAGATTTATTTATTTATTTATTAGACAGAGAGAGATCACAAGTAGGCAGAGAGGCAGGCAGAGAGAGAAAGAGGAGGAAGCAGGCTCTCTGCTGAGCAGAGAGCCCGATGCGGGACTCGATCCCAGGACCCTGAGATCATGACCTGAGCCAAAGGCAGCGGCTAT